>NC_040025.1:3202148-3256538 GCF_000972845.2 Larimichthys crocea
GGTGTTAAGCAACCAAAACCCATCTTAGTATAGTTTTTATATCCCCTTTTCTCACACTTCTCTCTGGAGCTCTAGCAATTGTAATTCAAAACATTTAGTTACTAACTAACTTTAGTTACTTTAGTTAATTGACAGGTAGGTGCCGTTACAGATGGCCTATTAGAACACCCAGGCATCATTCGGCCCGCCTCAGGTCCGCTGAGGATCTTCGTCTTTGCCGATATTTAGATTAGCCAGAATGTGGAAGAAGCGACGCCAGCAATGCATATTAAGCTTCAGAAAAGCTTTAGTGCTTAAGAACCCTCCGGGCAACGCACTCATGCTCCGTCATTCTATAGCCATATGGCATTGGTATCAGAGTGAACCCACCTGGATGTGGGACTGGGTAGCTGTATACTGTGACATCACAACATTACAGAAGTCTTCACAGTCATTTAAAGCTGTGTGCATTTCTCTGTGGATTGAGTACGTTGATACTTTCCAATATGTTTACAGCTTCTAGACTACTTCATAAGAATGGGACCTTTTTAAATATCATAATTAGACGGAGTCAATGACCAACACCACTTTGCAACTGGTAAACAGTGACTTGTAAACAATGATTATAATGTCATTTCCTTCACCGTGATTGTTTTCTTGTACAGTATTCAGTGCATTCATTTATCATGATCAGTGAAACCCCTCTGTTAATATTCATAGGTATGATGAGTCATAAACATCTGGACTCATCAGGGTAGTGATACACACTTGTGGATGTACTCCAGTGCATTGCAGACGCCTGGTGGTGAATATGGGTTCTCCTTCTGGGCCTGTCAACACGAGCCAAAAGTTTCCAGCTAGTGTGAATTGTAAACAGCTTCCTAAGTTACCCCGTCTACTGTCTGAAACTGTTGACAGTGACGAAAACTGACACAAGGGTATGATCAAAATGTCCGAATCCGAATCACCCGTGCCGACTGAATACTACAGCTGTAGAGCAGATGCCAGGAATGGCGTTTTTGTTTTTTCTGCCTAAGACAACATGCAGTCTCATTCCCAAACATAATTCTGTGTGTGTGTGTACATGTTTGTGTAAATGTGTGTATGTATACACAACAAAACCCAGAGAGAGTGGTTATTGTTTCTGAGGATGTATGCTAGTTTACCCAGAGGATATTAAATAAACATTTACTTTCTTTGAAAAAACATGTCTACAAGTTTATTCTAGGCTATTTATGCAATAGCATAAAAATAGTGAAAAATTTAACAACTGCATTTCATATTCGGTTTCGGTATAGTGAAAAATTTAACAACTGCATTTCATATTCGGTTTCGGTATTTGGTCAACCATTTCATTTTTATTCGGTTTCGGCTGAAATTTTTCATTTCGGTGCATCCCTATTGTGGTGTTAAGCAACCAAAACCCATCTTAGTATAGTTTTATATCCCCTTTTCTCACACTTCTCTCTGGAGCTCTGCCAAATGTAATTCAAAACATTTTTTAGTTACTAACTACCTTTAGTTACTTTAGTTAATTGACAGGTAGGTGCCGTTACAGATGGCCTATCAGAACACCCAGGCATCATTCGGCCCGCCTTCAGGTCCGCTGATGATCTTCGTCTTTGCCGATATTTAGATTAGCCAGAATGTGGAAGAAGCGACGGCCAGCAATGCATATTTTAAGCTTCAGAAAAGCTTTAGTGCTTAAGAAACCTCCGGGCAACGTCACTCATGCTCCGTCCATTCTATAGCCTATACTGGCATTGGTATCAGAGTGTAACCCACCTGGATGGTGGGACTGGGTAGGCTGTATACTTGTGACATCACAACATTACAGAAGTCTTCACAGTCATTTAAAGCTGTGTGCATTTCTCTGTGGATTGAGTACGTTGATACTTTCACAGTATGTTTACAGCTTCTAGACTTACTTCATAATGAATGGGACCTTTTTAAATATTCATAATTAGACGGAGTCATATGACCAACACCACTTTGCTAACTGGTAAACAGTGACTTGTAAACAATGATTTATAATGTCATTTCCTTCACCGTGATTGTTTTCTTGTACAGTATTCAGTTGCATTCATTTATCATGATTCAGTGAAACCCCTCTGTTAATATTCATAGGTATGATAAACATCTGGACTCATCATGGTAGTGATACACACTTGTGGATGTACTCCAGTGCAATTAGCAGACGCCTGGTGGTGAATACTGGGTTCTCCTTCTGGGCCTGTCACCACAGAGCCAAAAGTTTCCAGCTAGTGTGAATTGTAAACAGCTTCCTAAGTTACCCCGTCTACTGTGTCTGAAACTGTTGACTAGTGACGAAAACTGACACAAGGGTATGATCAAAATGTCCGAATCCGAATCACCCGAGTGCCGACTGAATACTACAGCTGTAGAGCAGATGCCAGGAATGGCGTTTTTGTTTTTTTCTGCCTAAGACAACATGCAGTCTCATTCCCAAACATAATTCTGTGTGTGTGTGTACATGTTTGTGTAAATGTGTGTATGTATACACAACAAAACCCAGAGAGAGTGGTTATGTTTTCTGAGGATGTATGCTAGTTTACCCAGAGAGGAAAAATTAAGCAACAAACAACAGCCACAATAAGTCTAAACAGAGGTAATGATTGATCGTCCTTCACCCCCCTCCACACCACTTCTCCCCACTCTCTCCCTTTGCTCTTCATATGGTGTTGGTTGGCTGTGGTTTTTGTATTCTGCTGCTCTGTGTGTACGCAGCGATCTGGTGAAGACCTTGTGGCTAGCTGGGAAATGCAAAGCGCTGATACATGCGTGTACACACACACACACCAGGTTACACACACAGATCTATAAATTCAGGCACATTTGCAGAAGAAAACCGATGAAAGCGCGACTAAACGTCTGCACACACACACTTTGCCCTGCCCGATCACTCCCTTATCCCGCTTGTTTACATTTGCGCCGCTCACCGCAGAGCTGAAACTGTCACTCACAATCAGATCCTGCTTTTACATGTGGTGATTCAGACCGCCTGTTTAAAAAACAGCCATCATGTTTGACAGATGTGTACTTTACGGCATCACCAGAGAACTTGATTCACAAATCCTATTTTGACAGTTGTTGTACTTGCGATACGTGTTTGTGTCCGAATAGTGAATATGTGAAGCCTCTGGTCGGTGAGGTTCTTTAAGGGTGTGTCATTGTCTGTGATGCCACAGTTTTTCCTCTCTCCGCTTTTGTTTTTCTCGCCTCTGTCTGCTTTCATGTGCAGCATAAACGTCAGGAAAATAAACCAGTGAAGCCGTGGTAGACGGAACAATGACATCTCTTCAGGAGAATGTTGTGTTTTCAGGAAAGGAATAAAAGAAATGGATTTTTCAGTCTGACATTAAAAAAAAAAAATCCAGTTCCCAGTAATGCCTTGACTATCCATGTACAGGAAGCCATTATTTGGATGTAGACAAAGCATTTCTTTTAAAAAGTCTCTGACAATGCTACTGAGACATTTTCACTTTGCATGGAAAATGTGACACGATTTTATAGCCTGGTTGGTAAATAATGGTGGGATTACTGATATAGTTTCTTCTGGGTGTTGAAGTTTTTGAAATTTAGAATTTTTTACTGCCATTCTGGGGCCACATTGTGGTAAAATTACAAAGTGCAGTGCAAACATTTGCAAATTAAAATATAGTAGTGTACGAGGCAGTTTTATTCCTAATGAGAAGATTATTTATTGACTGTTGTTGAACGCTGAACAGAACCATTTCAAGAAGCAGAGCTTTTTTGATGATAAAGGGGTACTACTGATCTGCACTTCTCTGTCCAAATGTGGCTCCAAACAGGAAACATTAGGAAGTGTTTTGAACCAGTAATCTTATCTCTTCTTACTATCCTGCTTTCACACTATGGCTGATAATGAGAGAAAATATTAAAGGTTATTTTCATCGCAGCATTCTCACAGTGTATTTTCATTTGAAATTGTAGTATTTTGACAGTACGAGTACTGCTACAAAGGAGGTCATGCACCACCAGTAGTAGACATGCTATAGTTCGAGAACCAGTGACAAAGTGCATTTGTAATTATCCCTGGACCTGGAAGTTATGTTGCTGTTAAGTACTGGGGCACGGGGGTGCTAACTATATGGTCTTTATTTTCCTACTTGAGAGATGCTAGAATTACTCCAGGATGTGCTTTTGTAGTGAAGCACACAAACATTTGTTTTCCTCTTACTTTTCTGCCTGTCTCCTATAATGTTGTCTTTGATTTTGTCCTGCTTCCAGACAATATCACAATATAGACCAGTGAGAGAAAAACCTGCATCTATAAATCCATGTAACCCTGCAGGCTGTGGAGCAAATCCTAGTTCTTTCTTACTCTTCATTTTCTTCTCTATTTTTATACAAATAGGAAGATTCAGTCTTGTTTATTAACCAAACATCTGTATGTTTGTTGGGCAACAGGTGAAGCTGCTGACAAGGACAAAGCCAGAGTTATCAACTAGCTGAGGCTGGAGTCATGTTGCCGGCTGCTTTCTTTACTGGGGCCTCTCACACATGCATGTGCTTATAAGCACACACATACATGCTAAAGGCCTTGAAAGTAAAAAGCTAAAAAGGCTATGACATGTGACATTTTGTGTACAGAGCAGTTCATTATTGGAAAGAGATAAATTCTTACATGATATCGTTCAGGTAAAACAACAATGTTTTTGCCTTCTCTGACTTCTTGCTACTTTACTGTTAAAATAATAACAACCAAATACTTGTTATTTTTTACTAAATACCAAAAATGTATAAAAGAATGTATAAGAAACTTGGTAAAAAGGTCTTAAATGGGAAACTTGAAAGCAGCATTGTGTACAAGTAAATGTAGATCCGGCTTAATAGAACCTTTGCTCCTAATGTGTGGGTGTCCATCCTGTGGGGGCGGTCTTTAGATCTTAAACCATTCCTTCTGTTCATACACACAGAGAAATATGTTTTCTTACTCAGCTGAGCTTACTGCTCAGCACTCTTTTCTGACTACATGTACCAGTATTTATTGTGCAAAGGCTCATTCGTACCCTCATGTTCACCTCGTCAGTTGTTATCCTATTCACCCTCTGAGGCATAAAACAAATGAGATGTTGGGAATATTCAGATGAAACGCCATCTTACTGTGTGCATATTTTCTGGCCACTTTATTAATTCTAACCACAGCAGATGAATGATGATTACTTTATTTACAGTAACATCGTAGTCATCACGGTTTTTCAGTTTAACAAAGATTCAAGCCTCCCACTGTTCCTCACACTGA
Source organism: Larimichthys crocea (assembly GCF_000972845.2). NCBI lineage: Eukaryota > Metazoa > Chordata > Actinopteri > Sciaenidae > Larimichthys > Larimichthys crocea. Next base: position 3,207,415 of record NC_040025.1, read on the forward strand.
ATTGCCCTCAGCACTGACATGAGCAACATGTAACAAAACCTTAATGTGAAATGACCTGTATCTTTTCAACATTCAGCGCTCAGGCTTCATCACCCCTTCATCACCTCTTTGCTGAAATTCCTCACTGATGACAATATATTATAAGATTTCGGTGTATTCTCTGTGCATATATCTGTTTTGTGGGTCAAAATGCCACCCACCCACCTCTCTGACTAATACATGGTAAAGTAAGGTTGAAAATATGTCCTTTCATTTTCTTTCTGTCTTCCTCTCTTTTCCCCTTGTAATTTTAAAAGCACAAACAACTTGTTCTATATTCTATCTCATTTGGCCGCTGTTTATTTTCTTAACTTCTTTGTCAGTCTGCCACATCAGTTCTTGGAAGAGCTCGGTAAGCATGTTGTGCACAGCATCGGTCTCTATGTTCTCGCTGAAGTTGAGTTATGTTTTTATGAACAGGATGTGCTGGAGCTGGTACCTAGAAAAGAGGAAGGGAAGAGAGCTAGAGATGGAGGGATGGAGCGAGAGATGAGTCATTTTCTCTGTCAGACACTGTTGTTTTCCACTAAGCCCTGTTATTTTCGCTCATAAATGGATGCCAGGTAGTGGGTGGAAAAAGAGTCTCTTTTTTTGTTTTCACATTTGGTGTAATTTTATAATGGAGGCAGACTGTGGTTAAACTTGAAACATTTGCATGGTCTTGTCCCTATGTAACCCTCTTCTCCGTCTTTATATAGACCAAAACATGTATTGTGAAATTACTTGGCCTAAGATTAAAATAAGTGGTCTGTTACATTGAAATGCTCATAGTTGTTATAATGCTTCAGATTGTTGAAAGTTCTGAAACATTTGCACACTTGCGCTGCAAACAGAGACAGATTTCCTCTCGATTTCCCAAAACCTGCATCGACTTAGTATTTTGCCACTTGCGGGCAGCGGTAACATAACACGGACATATTATCACCTTATAAAGTTAATATGTTAGCAAGGAGTTGCCTCTTTACACAACCAGCAGATACGGAGCAGTATTAGCATTTGTCTGGAGTCAGGTTTCTATCCAATAGTCCAAAATATATGCACTAATTTAGCTCTGATGAATCTGTTAAATGTCTCTATCTTTAGCTGCTAGAAGTCTGCCTGCTCTTTCGTGTTGGCCAGGTAGTGTACAAGGGTTTTTTTCCTGAACTTTCTGGCTGAGAAAAGCTGTCTTCTGTGGCTGAAAACGACCCAATGAAAATGAACCAAAACACTAAAGTTGAAGGTCATAAAAACCAAAACAATGAGCTGACATTAGAAAGGTCAGTCGAGCTGAGGGGAACTACAGAGTTGGGTGATAATTCTCTGTGCCTTTGTGACTATAAGGAAACACTTAAATATGCATCATGCTAATGGTTTGCACCCTGAACGTGGATTGATATGTGGTAGCTAACACTTTTGGGAATCTAGATATTGAGGGTTATTGTTATGTTGCACCAAAAGCACAGTTTGACGAAGTCATTAGTTAAATATCTCTATCAACAAACAAAACCTCTATAAGGGTCAGAAAACAGGATGCGGGTAGCATATCAAGGGGCAACCATGACCAGCTGATAGTCACAGCAGCAGGTAAGGGAGATTTAAGTGATAGCAGAAACTGTAAAGTGCCACCTACGTGAAATATGTTGGTATGCCTACGCATGGTACTGCTGCACAGAGGGGTCGCTTCAAGTTCAACACCATCTGGTATTTTATGTGCCCGACTGAAATGTATTGGAACCCACACCTGTATGTTTCAAACCGGCACTTTGCGGCACAGGTTGTGGCATGCAACCTATGCTAATCAAAATTCACGTACTAAAATGGTGCAAGTTACAACACAATCTATCGAGCCAAATATGTACACGCCCATACAGTCCAGGGTGGAGAGGTGTCATCAGGCGAAATCGGTGGAAAGTCTCATGGGTGGACAGTGGGTGTGAAAGGTTTTTTCATGTTATGACGGGCACCTAATTTGGAGCACTAAGGCTTATGGTTGTACAGATTATCAGTGGAGATTCATCAGTGAAGAAAATCAGATTCATTCAGTGGAGAAAATCATTATCATGTTATATTGTTTTGTGTGAAGCTAGAGTTCACGATGTATGACATGAAGGAAAGGAATGGCCATCAATCTGAAAAAAGACTAACTGGTCACAGACATGTCTCCTTCACCTAGCTGTGGGGTAGCTTTATGATGTCTTGGAAGAAGTGAACTTATTTGACAAGAGCCCTCTTGTACCTGATTGACAGACTGTGGTCAGCCTTGAGGCATCTTTGAAATACTTGTCTATGACGCTCAATAGGAAAGAACTGAGTAGTATTAGATAAGTGGCAAAGGGTATTAAAGTGAATCAAAAGACAGATGAAATGGAATTAAATAAGATAATAGGGGTTTGAATGGAGGTTTATGTCTCTGTTTGGGTCTGAAGTAGCTCTTTCAAGTGGCCATTTGCACTCCGTTAAGCTGCCTGTTAGAGTTTCTCTTTATCACCCTGGCTAATCTCTGGCCTGTCCGCTGCACTGTAACCACTATTTCCCGCCATGACTCGTCGAAGATTATGTGCCAGCCTCTCACAGTGGAAGCCATTGTAGAGAATGGCCATCATTGACATTCATCCTTTATCTATATTACTACATTTCAGATATACTCCTATTATCAATTATACCTGTTTTCCCTGGCAAACACACCGTTTTCATGAATGGCATACTGTTTTGCGTCATTAGCTTTCCATATGTACGTATATGACTCTGTTACTTTAGTCGTTTTTTTCCTCCTCAGCCTGTCAGCAACATCCGATTCATCTTATCAAAACACACTCTATTTCATGTCTGATTTCTATGGAGCAAATGCTATTGCTTGGCAAATTACCCAGCAGCTGATTCTGTCTCTCATCATCACATGACGCATGCCTTAATTTGACAGGACCAGAAACATAAACACACTTATGTCACACAGCTTATAATACACAAGTCTGTTCAATATTTCTGCTCTTACCTATCCAGTGAGCATATAGAGTTTGACTTTAGGTTTTTACTGATGTAAACAGACGTCTCATTGAGGACTTGGCACATTTACTCCGTCCATTTGTCTTTTCCCGAGAGGCCAACTGAGTCACATCAGTCTCACTGTTACTTCACCATAGTTCTTTGAGGAAACATTGTTTTGTTTTCTTTAATCATTAAAACTTAATAGTTAATAGTTAAAACTTTTTTCCCCTTCTAAAATAAGATAAAAAATAAAAACAAAAATAAAACAAAACAATTACTTATTGCAGAGTTTTACAAATGGTTTAAACAGAAAAAAATGCATTCATTCATCAGTCATTGAGTCCATCTGTATTACAGATTGACACCTTTTTATTGAGGTCAACACTGGACACCTCTCTGTTTTTACCTCTACAACCTGTCTTGATCCTCAGTCCTCACAGGGCCCACGTCTGCATGTGTGCGCATGTAAATGATCAAGTATCCACATGCTGTGAAACCTTGCTTGGATTTGAGGCATTAAAAATTGAGGCATGTGTTGGTTACACCTCATGGTTGTTGTGGGAAATCTGAAAGTGACACTCGACTCTCCAAGCTGCTTCCTTTTTACTTCTACAGCGTAGTGAAGAAGCTTCCTCGTAAAACCTAAATTCTGTGACCTACATCCCTTATTCCACCGTCCTTCATGGCTCCATCCCACTTACAGCTGTGCCCTATATTCTATTTAAAGTTTTTCTCTTAAACTCCTCAGTATGTGTCTGTACAGGGATTCGGGATTAAATGTTTTTAATCATTTATTTTTTAATGATTCCATCACAACACCTTTTAAAGATTTGATGGTTTTACCTCATTTTGTTTTGTTTTTTTGTACCCTGCAACCGGTTCTTTGGAGCCTGTATTTTTAACAGGGACTATTATTTATTTCTCCTTCATCACCCACTACATGAGAATTTCATCAGTGACCTTAAACTGGAAACAAATTGTGGCTAATGCTGGCAGAAAAATCTGAGTCTGGTTCCCCTGTAATAATGAAATTACAAGGGAAAGCGGCTGGATTTTTCAACACTCACCATTATCTTGAAAAAGTAACGCTCTTCTCCATCAGTAAGAGGCCCTTGTGCTTCACTGAGTGCCAGGCCCTTCTCCTTCAGAGCTCCTCTCCTTTTAAAAGCTTGCCAAGCCACATCAGGGAATGTGAAAGAGTCTGTTTTCAAGCACAGACTCGAGATCCATCAATTAAGTTTATTATATCCTAACCTCCGGCCTGACCCTGAACCGCGTCCACTATCACATTCACCTGTTTTACGAGGTGGCGTGCTTACATCTGATAAGTTTCTGTGTTATCTATCTGTTTGTTTTCTTGTTGAACTGAGTTTGGTTTACTGTTGTAAAGCTTGCTGAGAGCATGCTGTTAAGTACACTTCAAATACCAGTGAAGTTTTAAATGTGAACTTTGTGTGTGTGTGTTGTTGGTGGATAGTGGATGGGGGGAGTGTATTGATTTACACCTGCATACTTGGCAGTCTAGACGAGCTGGGAGGAGTCCCCCACACAATAATGCGGTGGAAGATAAACTGATACTTGGCTTAATGTTGCCATTATAACTATTATTACCTGCTCAACAAAGGTGCTTGCGGCTGCACACTGGGCCATCGCCGTGCCCACTGTGTCAAGCCCCAGAATGACAGGAAACTGGAACCAGTAGAGGGGAAGCATGTTGTGGTTTCAGCATGTGTAGGTGCCAAGTCGATGTGTGTTTGTTTTCACAGAGTTGCGTGGATCTTTGGGAGAACCATGTGCCGATATGTGGCTGTGACATAACACCATTTGTGTGTATCTCTTTCTCTTTAATCCACTGCCTGCTCCTGGTAACACGTGGAAATAATACACGAAGGAATTCACCTTTCTGCCTTAAGAGAGGATGAAGGCAGCTATGGACTAGAGTTGCATACCGGGCGGGCTTATCCTGTACTTTTGGCTGTTAGTGACCCCCACACCAATGGCCTCCCTGCACACAAAGCTCAGCACACTAAGCTTTCAACTTAGGAAAGAACAGGGTTGTATTTCCCTCCCAAGTCCAAGTTAGAAATGGAAAATTAAAGGCTCCTTCAGTGAGTCCTAATACAAAATGGAATCTAAATGGTGCAAATAATGCCCAATAGAGATGTTAATGTTTTGATTACAAGAGCAGAGTGATGTGTCATTTTTCTTTGACCCGGGTGACTGCTTCCTCACTGTGGTTCTCAAAGATGGTTTTACCATTCAGTTCAGTCACAGAAAATTAAAGTTTACCATCAAATCAGACTATCATATATTAGAAAGGTAAAACTGACATTAAAAAGTGAGCCATTGAGCAAGTTTACGCCTGCAGAAAATGTGCCCTGTGCCAGGCGAAACGAGCACTGTAGACTGTGACCTGTTCACGGTTGGTCGTTATACTTGATCCAGGTAACTGGTTTTTGGTTCTCTCCATTGTTGCCACAACTCTGTTAACAGAGAACATGTGTTGTAATTCACTGAACTAACACAAGCAAACCTTTCACTATTTTGTTTTTAAAAGGAAATTAACAGCATGAGATGCCCCTAGGAAGAGCTTTTTATGTGATGTGCGCTGTAGGCCTTCATCTTAGCAGAGCAACAGACTACAGTTTCAAATATTTCAGATATGCCACAGAGACTAATGGAATGCAATTACCCAGTAACCGTTTAATATTACTGGAAGGAAACTATTTCATGAGTTTGTTTCGGATGCTAAAAAGATTGTTTCTCTGTTCAGTGAAAAGATAAAGTTCCCTCTGAGTGCTGTCTGGCCATATTAAGCACTTTACTTTTCATTGAGTTAATATGTTAGTTTTGGCCTGTTGCCTTTTTTTACTTTGACATGTTGGCAGAGGCAGAACTTTTTCTTTTTTGTTGTTTGGGACTGCAATGAGGAGAGGAAATCACAGGGACTCTGCTTTGTGGTGTAAGGTGATTCACTTGTAGTGTTGAGTCCTCTGTCCAACATGAGGAAGAAGTAGAAAATCTTTTGCTGCAGAGCTGCCACTAGCCAACAGGCAACTACTAAGGTTGGGGTCCAACTCTCAGCAGCTTTGGGGGAACTGTAAAAAGAGATGGCAGGGGCAGAGACGGTCATGCTGGACCTTGCTATGATTTGGATTTATCACTTTTACTTTTACTTTTGAACCTGTCTGAGGTGCAGACATCCACTGTAATTGTTTTGTTGTTCTATTCTCCTATGGACAACAGAACTTTATGACAGTACTTCGTATTTATACAGAGACCAGACAAAAAAAGAGACTACTTGGAGAAAAGTAAGCAAAAAAGTTGGATTACCTGGTAAGTGCTGAAAAATATGTCCGTAACTTTTTCACTATGATCTAAGTTAGCATAGCCTTGATCATTCCGACTTTTACAATTCGCCACTATGATGTAGTTATTTCAGCATCCTTTTGACCCATTTATTGCAACAATTCAACAAACTTCGGTTCGTACTGCCGTTACCTTTGTGAGTGGGTCCCTTTTTACGGAATAGTTATTTAGGTTGAGATTTTTAGGTGTCAGCTAGAATTTAATAAAACTTTAAATCTTGCCGTCTTGCTTTTTTTTTCTATCAAAACCAGTGTATAATGTTTAGTACATTTCCTAAAAAAGCAGCACACTATATCATCATGTCAGGCTTTGGAATACTTCAAACATCCATTAACTGAATCACTAGCTTTGTCAAATTTAATATGCAGTCATCATAAAACTACAATGCAGAGTTTCTAATGTTTCTAAAATATTTATTGAGAGTCATGATCTACAAGAAATATCAGAAAGACCATTAGCATCATGAAATTATGTCCTAATTCCCTGTGTGTGAGCTGTCCAAATATTAACATTAGGCAACACTGCTGCTAAGCTGAGAGAGGCCTTGCCAAATGGAGTGGTTGGACTTGGAAGAACATGTAACTGATCTATTAAACTTTTCAGCCACTGAAAAGGTTGAATTCAGTTCAACCTGAGTAATTCAGTAGATTTCTGAATTATTCAAAAACGATTTCTTCTTAAGTAGAGGAAGATGTACCTGGTGTGTTCTGGTGGAATCTGTCCATTGTCATCAGTTGTACACAATACATCCACATCTCAATTATGTCTTCCTCCATATGTCCTTTTATCTTCAGTATGTCTTCAATTAAAATGGCTAATCTTGACGTGGACTTCCCTAGGCTATTTGAGGCTTAGGAAATTCCCAATACCTAAAGTTCACTGCCCTTTAGCATTCCACTGTCATGTGGTGCACCCTTAGATTATAGGGCCAGTTATACTAACATAAAGGAATCACCAGACCTGTTATCCTACTTATTATATAGGTCATATGGCTCCAAATGTGGGTTAGGGTGTGAAACGCGTCAGTGTTAGAATGTCTAATATTTCGTCATGTGGTATGATTGCTATTGTTAGCTGGTTATTGATCAGTATCAAGATTTGGTATACTGACATATTTTTATGGTTTTGTTTTTATGGATCATGGTGCCTTATCAACCTACATGTATAAGTTATTTCCAGTATTAAATTAGCAGTGTTTTGGCATCCTTCAGCTTAGTCTTTTGGTTTTAAATCCAGTCTTATTCCAGCTGAAGCAGTTCTTAACAAAAAAGCTCTTTAAAAAAAAAAAATCCATGGTCCATTTAAGGACTAGCTAGTGGACTTGTAAAACATTTAGCAGCTAATGAGCCTGATAATTACCTCTGTAGTCGGTGGATACCAAAACAGAAGCAGAGTACATCCCAAAATTGGTTAGATGGCCAGAGACATGACTTCAAATCAGTGTTAACGTTGCTCAGTATCTGCTCCATGCGTAAATAGTTTGTTTGCCAACATGTTCACATCAATAATATAAGGTGACAATATGTCAAGGTTCTATTTTTGTAATTTCAAAGTGGCCAAAAAACAGTCAGTATTGCTTTAATTCACATAGTCGAGAGTGTGATGCACTTATGGAAAAGTGTTTAATTTAGCCAGAGACTTGTAAAAATGAGCTTGATTGACAAAGATAGGACTACTTATCACTTAGCACTCTCAAAGCTTGATTTGGATCTTTAACATCATACAATATCTCACTTTCAAGTCGTTGTGACGTTTCTTTTCCAGTGTAGATCAAAAGAAAAGATGAGTGCTGGTTTATTACCAATCTCACTTATAACTGGCATTTACTTGTGGCTTTAATAAATTGAGGTGTGGTATTGCCAACGGTTGTTAGCTTATTTATCCCAAAAATTTAAAATGGCTGTAATGAATGCGACATCAAAGACCTCCATCTGCGTCTCAGCATCTCCATCGAAGCATTGCGTTTGATGTCGAACACATTTTTCTCATTTTAAATTCTCAGGAAAATTAACCGAATTATGGGTTGTGAAACAGAGTTGCAAACGGTCTCATTGAAGTTTTATAACCTTTTGTTGCACCCCCTTGATTTAATGACCTCGCACACTGTAGTGGTACATTCACCGAGGTAATTGTCAAAGTGTACTAATGTTCAAGGGAATCCTTCTTTCTTTTTGTTTTTGCTTCGCTTTGACTTCCTCATTTCTGCCTCCTTTCAGTCTCTCCTTTCTGTGTTTCCTTTAATGTGTGCCTATTTCCTTCCAGCCTGCACCTTGTTTTGTGCCTCTAGTAACAAATTGGGCTCAGGATGGTTTAGGTTTCGACCTAGTCTTGTTCATGAATCTCATTTATTTCTTTCATTTGCTTCTTTCCTCCTGCCCTCTTTGTACATCTCTGCCTTTCTTTTTAAAATCTTTTAAAAAAAATAATATTTGCATTTTCTTTGCCTTTTTTTGCTCTTACACTTTCTTACACGTTATTTGTCCCTCTGTTACCCCTTCTCTCCCCCCTTCATTAAACTCTTTCCTCATGTCAGTGATGGTTTGTGCTATATTTGTGGAGTTTGCCCTCACCCTGCTGACTCTAATTATCAGGTTAACCATTAACTTTAAGATTTCACCTTGTTGGCTCTTTGCCCCCACTCCTCGTCACCACTGACATAGCTACAGGCTGCTGTAGTTGTCGCTGCATTAAAAATATACAAGTTCCTGGCAGAGAAAGAGAAAGGAAGAGAAATAAAAGGAAGTTAGTGGTGTGGGTTGGGAGTAGTGGGAGGAAGTGGTCAAGGTGTAGTGGAAAAGGTGAGGCGTGGGAGCGTAGGGAGTATCAATGAATATCCGAATCAGTGAAGCAGCTAGAGAGAAACCAGAGGAAAGAAGACAGAGGAAGAGCCTGAAGTGGGATTTATACCTCTGCACCCAGGGGGATTTTGTCTGGAGGAGTGTCGACTGTGAGCTACTGTGCTTGGCTGCTGGGAGAAAATGGAGGAAGCTCTCTCATAGTAGTTAAAGGTCAGTGGTAGCTGCCGATGCTTCTGGGTTGGGTAACGTGTCACATTGTTTCCTTTTATATCCGAAATTATTTATGTTATTTATTCTGAGCAAGTCTGATTATTCTTCCAGGTTTCACCAAAGGCAGCTTCAGTTTTTATCTTCATTTTGCAATAGACCAATGATATGATTCATTCTTTAGTAAGTTACAAATGTATGCATGTATGTATTGAACACAGTTTTCATTTTAGAAGGGACATTGCAAGATGAATGTGCAGAATGATCAACATAGAGAGGTAATATTCTGCAAAGATGAAGTTTTTTTTCCTGAATTCATTGTTGTTTTGTTTTTAATAACAGACATAAATCTGTGCTTTATGAGTAATGAATGACTCACGACAGGATATGCCAGCAAAGAATTTGGTGCACTTTTAATGGGCATGCTACTCCAGTTTTTCAATTAAGTCAGCATGCATCTTGAGGAAACAAACAAAATTCACCAAAACCAAACCAGACGAGGACCAAACTAGACAATCGATACAAATGTAGGCGAGTGGAAAGTAACCAACAGAAAATGCTTTATTTACTATGTATCAGATATGTTGGTAGGATCGGTCCAGCTTACATTGGTGCTGTTTAGTTTTACTATTCTCTCTTGTCCGTTTTGTTTTCACAAGATTGGGTTGAACGCATTTTTTTTTTTTGCTAAGAGTAAGTAGACACATTGAGACAATATTTGGTATTTTTGAGTGTTTTTATAGCATCACCAGGAATTAGTTGGCACTGAGAAATCAGTAGCTTGACGAAGAAAAAGCTCATTTTCACAGTACTGTAATTCATTCAATGTTGGCACATTCCAGAAATACATTCAAGGACAACATCGTTCAACTGAAGTCATCACCTGAACATGTCAGTTAGGAGTTATTTACTTATTTTGTCAGCATCTGAGTGCCTTTGACTGTAGGAATTATGACCAGTGAATTCTGTATTTACACCCCTAACCCAAGTTTTCTAACTAAACTAAAAGAAATTCATCTGTTTATTTTAATTATAGAGTGTTACACCTTTAAAATCTAAAATTTTCGATTCATTGATGATCACATTATTGTTCTCTGAATTAAATTGAATTATGAGGTGGCTTAAGATTCCTAACCCGGGTATCTTTACTTCTCAGATGAGCCGTAAGCAGAGCAAAGAGAGTTTTAACAGAAAACACAAGGTTACTGGACTTCCTTCAGTCAGTGTGTTACAAGAGCCTCTCTTAGTCCAGAGGTCTGGTTTGTAGTAGACTGCCCTACTACCAAATTATTACCTGTTTGGACTTTGTCATTTTGTAAACAGCAATGGAAATGTAAGCAATAAATCACTTCCTAATGATAGCTGTTGGCAGTGATTTTGGAATTTCTAAAACGATAAAATGCCTCCTTCAAAGGTACCGTTTAAAATCCAAGCTAACACTTAAGAACAATAGAAAACCTTTTTCGATGAGCTGCAGCTGATTTGGTATGATGCAGCCAAATACAGAAGCCAAACACAGATAATGCGTGGGCTAGAACTTTCACAAAAGTCTGCCACGCCTGCCAACTGAGTTACACTAACACTGTACAACATTGTTATGTTTTTTTTTTTTTTTGGTGTGTTATGCAGTGTTACATTATGTGGACTTTGCATAATGCTTTCTCTGGTTTCATCCGGCCTAGATCAAATAGTAATAGACTGCGTTTTGTGTGCAGTTAAGTGTGTTTATCCTGAGATTTTGGCTGTGACATCTTAGAAAACGAGCTCCTCTCTTTTCTTCATTTTATTATCCTTCAGTGCATTTGGAATAATAGAGTGTAGTGAGAGTGATGTTCATTGCTCTAACTACTTGGTTGTGAAAAGATGAATACACACACCCAGTTGATTTTGCCGAGCTGCTTGTCGCAGGCTGCTGTTGTACCACACACACACACACACACACACACACACACAGACCACACAGAAACTCTCTGTCCTGACAGCTTCACTGGATGAATGCTCAGACAGCTTCTTCTCTCGCCTAAATGAGGCTGCCACGACCCTCGTCTTTCCCTTTGGTTGTTAACGAGTCGGAGCAAGAAACAGGGAAATGGAGTCTTGTACAGATCTTGAGAGAAAACAACCAATAATTTATCCTGATGTTGACAGTACATATTTAGCTTGGAGTTTGACTTTGAATCATGTCGAGTGTGTGTGCTTAGGCCATATTTTGTGTAATGGAAATGTTTCTCTGTGGAAATAGTGGGTGGGCTTCTCAGGACGGACAAGGTCATATTTGATGTTGTTTTTGTTATATATTTACCTAGAAACATAGAGTTAATTAGTTGGATGTGGGGTTTTAATGCTGGTATAATGTGTTATATTTGGAGTAACTCAGAAACATTTTTCACTTATGCGGACATATACAAATCTGACATTAAAATGACCACTGTGTCTGCCGTCCACCAGATCACAGTTTACATCATCAGTGACTCGCTCTGAATTACAGACCCTATTTGTTTTATCTGGCCCACCTCTGAAAGACAGCAGAGGCATCCTCAAAATGACAACCAGTGTTTCTGTGGCACAATCTAACATAGAAGCAACATTACACAGGACAAAAACATCCCCCTGTCCATTTTCTGTAACCGTTTATCCTCATCAAGGTCACAAGGCTTCTCCCAGCTGACTTGGAGAACATAGAGACTACCATTCACACTTATGAGCAATCAATGAATCTATTAACAGCCCAGGTTTGACTCAGGAACGTTCTTGCTGCACCAGCTGGACAAAAACATTAATTATATATTCAGCTCTATTCAACGGACAATGGCTCCTCTTTGAGGTTTTAAGTAAAACTGTGATACTTTTCTACTCTAAGGAATTGCATAATTTTTATGATGTTCTACAGTTGGATTTGATTGGATTGTAATTTAAGGGGTCAGGTCTGAATGAATTTAAGTTTTGGCAGTGAACACCAAGGACCGCTTAAAGAAACAGTAAGCAAAATGTCATTTTGTAACCTGTTATTTAATATATTTCAGGAATGTTAGATCATTAATATCCAGGTAACATGAACAGCATCCATGGTAACGATAAAAAAACTGGCCTTCGAAAGCAGAAATTGCCTCTCGATTCCTGGCTTGCATCATTGTCAGCCTGTTTATGCGTGCGGCTAGATTCTTACTTTGACTCTGAGTGATATGATTTCCAGTCAATCAGCTGGCATCCTTTTGTCCTTCTTCACATATTCTAGGTCAACAGTCGACAAGTACGTATTGATCACCACAGCAGAGAGCCTCAGCTCAGTCCCTCTGTATTGTCAGACTATTTATTATATAAAAATATATTCTTTATATTTATATTTATATTAGTATAATTTGGTTTAGAAATTTGATTAAGCACAATTAAAGCTAGTGTAAACTACAAGTATAAACTACAGATAATGTAAACGGGTACAGCCCGTCAGCTGTACACTGCGTAAACTTGTGGTTGGACTTCTGCCCGGAGCACTTCAGCGTGTACACCTCACATGCCTCTGTGTACTTTTACTACTTACACAACAAAACAAAACGCACGCACACGATGAATGGGCTCTGCGTTGGAAATATGTTGTCTGTCTCTCAGTGTGTGTGTGTGTATACTTTGTACTCAGTACATTACAGCCTCAGTTCTTAAGCAATCACAATGAAGCTGTCAGGGACAGCACTGGGCAGATCACTTGACACCCTTGAGGCCCAGCAAAGACTCTGTGCCGCACACATCCATTACACAGAAGCAGCTGTAAACACCGAAGACGGTTTCCTGACTATTACACTTGAAAACATTTTTAAGCTGTGTGCAGAACTTTACATTTTGGCCCGAGGGTGGCACTATAAGAAAAGCTCACATGGTGTGTAATGGAAAGTTCAAGTTAAATTAATCATTTTCTTCCCTCTCTCCTCGCTCGCCTCTTCTTCTTATATTTCCTTATTACCTCAAACATATGTTCTTCTTATCTTCCTTTCTACATTTCATGTTTCCTCGTCTGCCGGCTGCTTTCTCCTTTCATTCCTTACTTCCCGCCTTAATTTTTTTTTTTTTTTTTTGCATTACTTCATTCGTTTCTTTACAAGCTCCTCTCTGTCTCTCCCTCTCTTCCCCTCGCTCCTCCTTCTCCGTCTCCTTGTCAGACTGCCAATGGCCCGACGGCCTGTTCGTTTTCATCCTCTGCCTAGAAAACAAGGTCTAAAGTTCAAAGCTGCTGTTGTGGATTGGCGGCAGGAGAGGGAACACAGAAGGAGGCCGGGTCTGGGTCAGTGCAGATTTAAATATCATCTTAAATAGATGGAATTTTAATCTAATCAGATGCCACATTCCAATTTCAGTACACATAATCACTTGTGAATTAGATGAATAAAACAGGGATTGGTTACGTAACGTTCTAGGTATACGCGTGACACCTGGTCCTGCTGTTGTAATGCACTCATTGTTTAAATACTACACTGACTCAGCTGTGGGAAGATGAGGTAGGAGAGGAGTAAGCGGAGGCGATGTTAAAGGAGCACGAGCACAAATCAAGTGTGTTCTGTCTGACGTATTTTTTTTTTGGCCCTCACACAGACCATAACGGTTACATTTACGGGAAGTGTCTCTGTTTGTGTGTGCACTGTTTGCTGCTTGTAATACGATGAGTGATGGAAATATTTTTTTTGATAGTCATTTTCATATTACCACGTCCTGCCAGTTCTTACTGTGGACCCACAGAGTTTGTGTGTGTGTGTGTGTGTGTGTGAATTTAATTTAATTAATATATTATTATTCGTTTGCACAGCTGGGTTGTTCCGGCCTATTCCAGTGTTGGAATCTGTGTGTGTGTGTGTTTTGAGACAGAGGTGTGTGTTTGTCTCTATAAATGGTGCAGGTGTAGACACACAGAGAGTGAGATGGGGTACCCACCTGTATTTATCCCAGCTCGGCTCCCTCCAGCCTCTGTTATTATAGCGCCTGTATGAAACACCCTCCCACTTAGTTTGCACATGCACTGGCACTCCAGACATTTAGCAGCATCTTCAGCAGTTTTCCTGCTGGCGAGTGGGCGTGTATGAAGGAGATAAAAACCTGCTCTGGTTCTGCTGTGTGTGGTGAGCGTGGTTGTCTGCTGGAGTAAAATGAAGGATCAGCACAGACTGTATTTATAGGTAATGCACAGAGGCGTTATGCTACGTGTGCATTAGAGATGTTAGGGATGTTTAATAATTTCTTGATGATTGATGTTAAAATTTCAAAACATGATCCAAAATACACCGACCGGCCAACTCATTAGGTACAGGTGTAATTCCAATGTGAACCGATACAACAACTCTGTCACGGTTTTTACTTTTATGAAGCTTCCTTTCATCATTTTTCAGTTTTTGTTGACACTGTCAGAGAGGTCTTAATTTAACTATTGGGGTTGTTGTTTACAGCACTGTTAAACTGTACTGCATTATATTGAAAGGTATTTCTAAAAATATGGCCCTCTCATATATGTAAATTGGGTGGCCAAAATATTAGAAACACCTAATGCAGTCCTGTACAACACCAGCGCAGTATTAAACAAAATACAATGAATACCCGCTAGACAATGTCAACAAAAAGTGAAAAAGCTTGGTAAAAGTAGACTCTGTGGTTAGCACTGTCGCCTCACAGCATCTTGACGTGTCCTCAAAAGCAAACCTTATAGGAGCATGATATAATTATTTCATAATAACATTCTTGTAAAACATACCTGCCTTTTTAGATAGACCAGCTGAGATATGTCATGTCCATTCTGAGAAAAACATTTGTATTTTCTACAGGTCAGTATACTTTCTGGATATTTTGTATAAACCAGCAAGAAAACAAAAGCATCTCTTTGGTTTGAAATATTTAGTTCAGATTACAAAGATGTGTCCACTTCAAAGGGTTTGATGGCAGCGTCACAATAAGTTTGTGTTTTTAGACTCAAGATCCAAATTGGTTGAAGCGAGGGCCTGTGTGTGTGTGTGTGTGTGTGTGTGTGTGTGTGTGTGTGTCGGGGGGTGCGCCGCATACCAACCAATCGCATCAGTCCCTCGGTGTAGCATACTTTTGCAGCCAATTGGGACACTCCATTAGTATCTTTCAAACGGATTTGGCACACACACACACACACGCACACGCACACACACACACACTCTCTCCCTTCCTTTTAATGGCCTCAGGCTCATTTGCTGGATGTGCAGGCGTCTGTATAAAATGTGAGCTCTCCCTTCTCTCCCCTCTGTGTCACATCTTATTGACCTAGCTGTATCGTACAGTATTGTACTGTACTAAAACACAGTGTACCCTGTTGATGCTGTCGTTCATTTGCTTCTTCCTAGATTACAACTTAGTGCAGTAACTGTAAACTTCCTGGTATTGATACATTTCTTTATATCTTTATATGTTACACAGAGAGGCTAGCCTTCATTCACTATCGATCTATGAATACGGTGGACGGAACAATAGAAGCGATTAGATTGTTACGCTAAATCCAAATTAGTATTAGTGTAGAGTATTATATTCGGCCTACCTGAGATTAGCGAGACTTGAGACGGCTTTGGGAGCATGCCTGTTTTAATCTCTCCATAACCACCGTTGGCTACCAACTCAGAGAAAAAAAAAAAAAAAAAACTCTGGCTTTCATCTTTGTGTCCCACACTGAGGTTTGGACCTGAACTAGGTTGTTGGGGTTCACATGCTCACACGCTACTCCTCTGTGATTTCTTAACTTACCTTTGATGAGGATTTACGGTACGGGAACCGAATACCTGGGGACTGACCGATCTTAAAAAAGAAACCCCTCCCTGCTCAAACAGAATTTCACTTGATGTTTGTCTGTCCAGCTTAGTAAACAAATAAGCCAAACCCCAAAAAGATGGCAGAGCCAAAAGTGTATCTGCGTAACATCATCGTGAGTAACATAAGGAGAAGCCGTTTTAGTTGTTCGTGTAGCAGGATTTTGACTGCGTGTGTGTGTGTTAAGCTCTGGCCCGGCTGCTGCTTTGTTGTATTGTACTGGACTGGGGTTTATGACTGTTAGCTGTTAGTGAGGCCCACTGTGAGGCAGCTGGTGGTAAAAGTAGGCCATGCTCCCTGTTGCGCCGCTTATAGAGTGAACCCCTCCAAAACATACCAGATTCTGTTTCCTACGGTACCCCCCTACAGAACTGTGCAGTACTGGGTTACTGCTGAACTTTGAAGAGAACTGTACATGTAAATATACAGTGAGAGTCATCTGAAAAATACTGTTGAACTACTCTGCCTGATGGTACAGCCCACCTGAGAACAGCGAGGAAGGGGAGGCTGGTCTTCCTCCTTCTTCATATCTGTGTCTGAACTAAACCAGAACTCATAGACAGATTGCTTATTAATTGCTAATGTGGTTTAAATTTTATTGTTTCAGGACTCACAGACTCACATAAAAGCAGTGAGCTGTCTTTAACTTCTCCTCTGGTGCATCGAATGTTGCCTCACTGCAGGTCTGGCTTTGATCCATCTGTTGCTGTGATCTGAATCCTCCTGCAGCTACAGTCTTTGCATCTGAATCAAATTTGTAGAAGTTAAACGGAGACGTAGCTGGGATAAATGTATATTTATGCGTGGCATCTTCCCAGCAGAATTCCAAAAAGCTACATTTCCATAGTCTGTGTAGGTGTAAACAAAAGTTCTTTTCTTTACGCAGGCGCTGATGTTAATCAAAGAGGGTCCTCTTTCAGACAATGATGTGATACTTTATTGATCGCTGTGGGGAAATTGTCTTTTCTTTCGCCACCCCCAGTGTGAGGTCAGAGGTCAGGGTCATCCACAGAGCAGCAGCAGCGCTGCAGCTGGTAAGGGTTTGGGTGCAGTAGTTCAGGGACACTTTTGCAGTGGTGGTTTTGGTGGCGTGAAACCAGGTCCTCAGTTTAGGGACAATGTCTTTAACCTCTATGCCTCCCTGTCGCCAAGTTCAAACCACTCCAGCAGCACATGGCTGCTCTGTGAACATGTGATATGAAAGGCAGCAGTCGAACAAGACTGCCGAAAGTTCTGTTAGTGCATTTAAAGAAACTTACTAAAAAAGCTCCACTCTGCTTGGTATGCATTTTAATTAAAAACAATGTAGGACTTCACCAGCCTCAAGATGATTGAAACAAGTCTGGGGGCTTCCTAAGGGATTTCCACAGAATCCACGGCAGCAAAAAAAAAAAGCGTTCCCACAAGTTTTCACAGCACTGAAATACAGTTCAATGCTAAATCAAATCCAATATAGTGTACAAACTAAAGTATATTATGAGAAGGGCATGTGGGACTCATTGTGTACACAAACCTCTCTTTTACACCCATGGCCAATTTTTCTTCGAGCGGAGCAGTTTATTGAGACAAAGTAGAAATGGTCAAAACCATTTTGTCCATGCTGATTTTATCCACTTTGCTGTTCAGCAAGGTCATGCTTTCCCCCCTCAACAAAATCCACAATAATCAGCGTCGTCAGCCCTGCGGTTTCTCAAAGCGTTTACCAGAATGTGCTGTTTGCACAGTCTGAGAAAGGCCACCAGAACGTCATTAATTATCCAGCTCGGTCTCACTGTTGTAGTGACAAAATGCTCGATCTTGGTGGCGATATTTGATGGTATGGTGCAGGTTAATCAATACATTGAAAAGTGTACGTCATGCTCGGTTTGAAGGAAAGCCTCACACACAGTAACACACACACACACACATGCTGCTAGTCTAATCCTCCTTAAAGTTTATTGCATAGTATATACGAATCCCTATAGCGCGGGACATGTTTCTCTTTTCCTCCTCCCCAGTCAGGTGGTCTTGTTGTTTCAGAAGCTCATGAGCTGTATAGGTTCTGCAAACTAGAACATTAGATTTATGATGAGAGGGAAGCATGAAGACAAACGCAGCTCAACAGTTTGAATGGCCTCCAAGGGGCACAGAAGGGGCCGGAGAGTAAAAGAAAAGCAGACCGAAAGACACAAGAGAGCTACATGGAGCTTTTGAAGGAGACAGAGCAGCTCCTACACCAGCCTGGGTGGCTTTCAATATGGCAGTTATTGGTGTAAATACTGATGGATGCTTTTGCTTTGAAGTGCACAGCTGAGGGTTTTAAACATTTTTTTTTTTTGTACGCTTTTTTTTTTGTACATTTTGTACGATGTCTTACACAATTCACCAAAGGGAGATGAAAGGGAGAAAGACAGAGAAGGAAACAGATATTTCGGATGGGTGCACAAGGAAGGATGCAACAGCTGCCGTTGCCATGACACCAGAAATTTGGCTTGTGTTCCTGTGTTTAACGGCTTAAAAAAAGAATTGTACTGCAGTGCAATGGTTAACAAGAGAACAGCGATGTCTCTGGACCGCTGTCTGTAAAAATGAAGAATGTTGCTTGATGATGCTTTTCTATTTGTTCCCAGCGTTGTAGTAAACGACTAAGATCCAGACTTTGTATTTAAGCCTTTTCTGTTTCACTTCGTTATAGTCTGCACATGTACACCCTCAGGACAAGACTTTTAAATGGGAAGTCATCTTGTGGGCTGTATTTGAGAAGTCGGTAAAACTCTGTAAAAGCTTGCAAAAGTTAGTATTCGGCATTGGGTCTTTCGCAACACTATTGATGTAGCATTGGATTTTGTTGTTGTGTCAACACTAGCGAGGCCTGTGCAGTGAGCGATAGGAGTCACAAGGCTGTGGACAGAGGGATACGAGGTCAACAGCGGTGGGTTAGCTTGACAAAACAACAGAGTTCTACTTCTATATTGTAAACAAGCCTTCCTGGGACTGTCAGCTGGCTAACCATGACCTCTTTAGTGAGTCAGGAAGGCACTGTATGTACAGTACTTTCATGTAGGACGGACTGATAAAAATCATGACTTATTTTTTCTTGTCTGCTTAATATCTAAAATAAAGTTGCCTTTTTAAAATATTTATTTCAAATTGAATACCTTCTGCACTAACTAGATAGATGTATAGTTATGATGTATGAATATGCTCACAGTATAACTTGGTATCCTAATACACAGGCATGATCTGGCCATAGCTTTGTAACACATTTCATAAATCAGTTCTCCAGTGTCCACACACACCCACACACAGCCACACACCACACACACTTTGAATGAAAACGGATCCGTGAAGAATCCATTATACACAGCTGAGTTCTGTTTTGTCCGGCAACATTACCTCTCTTGTCTCTCCCACTTCAATTCAATTTGCTATGTTGGCACGGATGTCATATTAACCGGTGCCTAAGCATCCAAATACACATGAAAACTGAATAAAGACAGATCAGCGGGACGACCTGGTTTGGTGAGGTTGCCTCTTAACTTGTGACGTCCTGATCAGGTTTGTCTGGCCCTGATACCAATCTGTATCGTTTGGCTGTATCTCTGACACTTGTAACTTAAATGTCAATTAAATACAAGTTATATCTGACACATTGAAATAACATCTAGCTACTTAATCTTACACTACTTGAAGTATTGCAGGTCCTGGTTCAAACCTTTAGTTTATAAGCTTAATTTATTGATATGATATGACTGAAAGATTAGCTCCTGAAACTGTAAAGCTGCAATGGAAACACTCAGTCTGCTCTGATTGTACAATGATGTTCCAGAGTAAACCATCTTTGGCAGAATACAGGCATCGGCCTGCAGACAGACAGTCAAGTTTTATTTCAGGCTGCCATTAAGAAAATAATTACCATCAGCTGATCTGACCAGATTATCTGAAAATGACAGCTAAAAGTAAGTTTTATAGACTGCTATTTGAGCTCCACCTGAATCATATCACATGAATAAATTCTTATTTTCTTTTGAATGTGCAGCCAAATGCTATCAGCCTAGACCGCTGCTCTCATAAACAATGACGGCGCTGTAAAACTAGCAGGCTGAGGAGGACAGAACAGCAAAGTAAGTAGAGAAAAGAAGAACAGAAGGATAAAATTCAAATAGGATGGGAATGGCGCTCTTTTTGATCAACTCGCGACATCTCACACTTGGATAAACTAATCTCCTCCTCTCCTATAGTGTTTTAGGGTTGACTGTTGCCACGACAAAACTGTCAAATAAGATGTTGAAAACAAAAACAGCATTAACAAGACCAGTGACGGTATTAACAATGGACAGAAAATATGTGCCGCTGGCTGCCGTCATGTTGGCAGTCCTGACTCCTCACCCCTCCAGGCAAATTTAAAAATCGGGACCTAAGGTTTCATGAACAGGGAAATTGGCTACAGACGTTTTTTTGTACCAGGCTGTAACATGTTTATTTCTGCTGTGAAGTTGGATATTTTGATACGGGCGCTATGGAGGTTGAAATGTTCTGTAGCCAGCCTCAAGTGGCCATTTAAAGAATTACAGTTTTTCTTTTGCATTAGCTTCATTTCCTAGCCACGGAGGTTGCCGCTTGACAAGGACATACTCTCTTTCTGTACCTCCTAAAGGGCACAAAGACAATGATGACGATGATAAAGATTCTAAATGATTTGCTCTCTTCAAGTAGACATCGGTACATTGACCCAAAGAAAGTGTGTGCATGAGAAAACAGGGCAAAGAATGTTTAAAGTGGTGGGTGAGATTACCAGGCGGAATTACCTGGCAGCCTGACAGTTAAAAAGTCTGCTCCCCTTTTCTTTACCAACTAATCACGCCGACTATAAATTAATAAAGATGGTAATTATCAAGCAGCGTTACAAATGAGGTACAAGTGAGAGAAAACACACAAAGGTGGGGAAAAAAGAGTGACAGAGAGGTAATTAAAAGAGAAATAACATCGGAGTTGTTAATTACAGACCTGGAGCCTTCTCACACTGTTGTTAATCAGCACCACTAATGAAACAGCAGCTTGTTTTGGTGTTTGTGCAGAGAGGTTTGACACGCGGTCTCTCCATCTTTTTCATTATTCACCTGCTGCTGCCTAAACAAGAAATGTTTAAAAAAGTTGTTTTTTTGGTGAGATGAGGACTAATGGTGTTTGTCTCGTTTTTATCCTGTCAACACTCTCTCCTCGCCCACACACTCACCCTGACGCACACACACCGCAACCTGAAATCACTTTGTGAGTTTGTGAATGACGACCCCACCCCCCACCCCCTTCTGTGCTTACATGTGAACCACTTGCGCACAAGTGTACACACAAACTCATTATAGATGGTCAACGTGCGTTAAAGTGATACTCCGGCTGTATTGAAGTGCATGAGCTGCTTTTTCTGGGTATTGATGCTTCGCAGCCAGTAGCTCCTGGCATATGTGTGTTTGTGTTTTCCCAGGAACCGGTGCCGGAGCTTCAGCTAGCCAAGATGTAATGAGAGCTAATGGAGTCTGACTATGTTTGTCTCCATACTTACATACGCCTGTGCTCTCACCTGCCTCCTTTCTCCCTTCTTTCATTACTTCTCTCTCTTCTCTGCGCCGATTCCTCCCATCACTTTGTCCTCGTTTCTTTATCCGAGTTCTGCCTCGATGCATTCAACTCTCTGCAGGCTATATTCTCAAGCCACGTGACGGTTTTCCTCCTGCTGAGCTCAAGTTCATTGCATGTACCCCCTCCTCTCTTTGTCCTCATTTGGTTGTCTTCCCCTCACATGACCTCTCACATGTAGGATTTCTCCGTAGTGTTTGTCTACAGGCCCAGATGTCTTTATTTAAGCATAACAACACTATAAACCCAACCATGTGTTTGTTGCATTGCTCTTTTCCTCGTATTAAATTCAAACAAATTTCCATTCAGCACATTTTCAGATTTTAGCATTACCATGAAAGCCAAGTCAAAAGTTTTAGGACAAATTGAGCTGAAGTCTGAATTTAAGCCCTTAAAGACGTAATGAATTGAGCATGTTAACTTCCTGGAAAACTGTCACTTTGTGGGAAAACAGTGAATTTTTAATTGTAACCTCATCCTGTACTAGTAGATCTGGCCGTTAAAATCAAACCAATAAAGCCGTCACTCATGTTTAAGTCATCCTTTTGTCTTCCCTGTCAAAACAAGCAGCTTAAACAGAACTGACGTATTAAGGAAGTAAAGAAGCCACTTTATTGTGCCTTTTTAAAGTTACATCAAAGGTAGAGACCCAGATATATTTTCAAAAAGAGGGTTTCATCATCGACTATCCAAAATTATTGAATGAATAAATAAAAGACTTTAGGCCAGTAAAACAACTTTATTTCTTGTGTGTGTCGCTACCATATTATACACATTCTGCACACTCGAACCCACTGATCAAACCTGCAACACGCTGTTCCTTTTCATCTTTTTCCTTTGGAAGAATTTCTGTCTTCCGTAAAGTGTCCTCATGTCTTCAGTCATACTTCAGAGAGAGGATCTTTCTGTACAGATTGATATGGATTAGTTTGCTCACAGTCGGCCTGTCGGTGTGTGTTACCCTACTGCTGTTTATTTCATAGGGGACAGCCAGATGGCGTGTGTGTGTGTGTGTGTGTGTGTGTGTGTGTGTGTGTGTGTGTGTGTGTGTGTGTGTGTGTGTGTGTGTGTGTAAAAACAAGCACTGTAGAGAATATTTCATCTTGGCAGTATTTAATGTATCAGTCATTTCTTAGCCTTTGGCAAATGGCCCTCTTTCTGTCATTAGTTCCCTTTCCAATTAACATTCTAATTTCATGGTGTGTGTGTGTGTGTGTGTGTGTGTGTGTGTACCTGTGTCTGCTGAGTCATTCAGCCAATAGCTGTGAGTGTGGCTGTCAATGCCTTTTGCTAAATATGCTAATGGGCCGACACCTGTTTGTATAAGAAGAGGAATACACACCCCTCCCCATCAAGCACACACTCAAACACTCCCACACAACACCCGAGCAGGGGAAACAAACTGATTTGTAAGCTTTGTCGAGGTTGGTGAAATTCATGGATATAGACAAACAGTGTGTGTCAGTCAGTCTTTTCCTGTTTGTGCATTCTACGCGAAAAAACCAAGCGGCAGGCAAAACATGTCCTAATTTCTCTTTTCTCTCTGTTTTTCCCTGACAGTGATGGAGCCCATGACGGTGACGACATCGGTGGTCGGACCGGAGGAGTTCGACCGCAACGCCCCGCGGATCTGTGGCGTGTGCGGCGACAAGGCCACCGGATTCCACTTCAACGCCATGACGTGCGAGGGCTGCAAGGGATTCTTCAGGTGGGTGTTGTGTTCACGTCGTTTTCTTTATTGTGTTTTTTGGAGTTTTTGAGCCTTTCAATGTGGAGAAGGTGTTCTCAGTATCCATCCTATTGGTTGTCATGTACTTTAACTGGGAATCTAAATTCTTTCATGACTGTCAGTAGTTACGTTAGGCTTTTTTACTTTCAGGCAGGACTGACGGGTATTAAACTCGTCCGGTAGAAACACTTCACGTCTTTTCACTTTCACTTTAAAATTTAAAATTAAAATTAAATCAATAATGCATAACTTCTAAAACAAATGAATGATTCAAAGAGCGTGTATACCAGCCTGAAGTCTCTATACACTGTTGATGTCATGGTACAGTACGTAATTTTTCTTTCTGGCTGCATCAACATTTGTGCAGTGTTTTTCGAACGGACTGCATTATTCAGTTGAGTCCATAATCCTCGACTGACTAATGAAATATTATAATTAATTTAGGTCTCAGCAGCTGAAGAGAGAAGATTAGAGACTGTCTCTTCACACAAACGTTGTTTTATATTATGAACTGAATGAGATGGTTCAGGTAGAGTTTAATTAGTAAAAGACTTATATATAAAATATATGTAAATTGGGCAGTGCGTGAATTATATTCATTCCTGTGTCTTGTCTATATAAAATATTCCATCTAACGCAGCACTTTGATTGGCTGCGTATTTTAGTATAGTTATGTTCTGCTTCTCATGGTTATACATATGTTGCACCTGGATTAGTATTTAGAAAGTCCCTTATTATATCCCTTCTGTGTGCAGCAATTGAATATTTGAAGCACCGCAGAGTCTAAAAGAGAAATGGACTAATTAATAATTGATCCTATAGGCGCAGCATGAAGCGCAAGGCCTCCTTCACCTGTCCTTTCAACGGGAGCTGCACCATCACTAAGGACAACCGGCGTCACTGCCAGGCCTGTCGTCTCAAACGCTGCATCGACATCGGCATGATGAAAGAATGTGAGTAGACTTTTCTCTGACATTCCCTTCAGACAGTGTTGCTGTCACAGCTTGACATGGAAATACAAATTCAGTTGCAAATATTTGGAGTTTCAGCAGTTCTGTCTGCGATTTGTCATGATTTGATGTCACGACTTGTCTTCACTGTTATGAATTATCTAGAAACCAGTTTGACTTTAAGAGTTTTGAGACAGATCCAGTACGATCCAGGCCACATCACATGATTTAAGAAAATAATAGAAACAACAATACATCTTTTAATGCACCCAGTAGACAGATATAAATCAATCAATATAAAGACTACAGATTAAATGATTAAACTCTTAATAAACACTTGTTATGGGAGAAGGATATATTAGAGTTTAACAACAAACATTACTGTCCATCAGTACACTGAAACAGAAAACTTCACTGGGAATTGAAAAATTATAAACAACAACATAAAAAACACAAACACAACAGAATTAATAGATCTTAATGACCCCAAACATTCTTTTCTGCATCATATCCTGTCAAAGTTTTCATATCGGTGCAGAATTGTCACATACAGTAGATACAGTTTTTGAAGGTTGATGCTGAGGTGATATTAGATCAGGTTGTAGCTCCTCTGCCTCCTCTTGACATTGTTTTGATGTAATATGCACATTTAGCAGCCGTTACTGCGAGAAATACATTCAGTTTTTTATTATTTTTGTAGTTGATCAGACACTAGCTAGTGCCAAATTTCAACACATTCCCCATTTTATTAACGATAAAGCCAGTCAGATGATGACAGAAAGTAATGAGCGTGTTGTGTTTGGCTCACCTATTAGCTATATTTTGGCACGTCTGCTTCTAATTAGGTCAGTAAAGTTTTAAAAAAACTAAAAGAAAAACACCACATCTTCCACTACAATTCATTATTTAAATCAATGCAATATTCAAAATAAACACATAAAAATCAACCCAAAACAAAACATTGTAACTCTGATTGAAGCACCGTGTTGCAAGCAACATTATTTCACGAGTCATTTTTTTTTTTTTTTACTGTTATTGTTTTATTGAAGATCTTCATCTTGCTACCATCATCATTACAATTATATCTAATGTCCATTAGTTATATTGTCTTTATTTGCTTTCTAACGACTGTGTGAATATGCAAGCTTATTAATTTTTAGATACCAACTGCCAGATTAGTTACAGGTTGGCTGATGCAAGTGTTTAACTGGTTTCCTGCTCGCTGAACATTTAATCTAATATTTAAAAACATTCAGGAAGAACAGCAGCCAATATAATCAATGGTAGGTTGTAAATTGATCTGGTACACAACAAAGAGACAGGCAACAGTGGATATGCATAAGGCAGGCTGTACCATATGGCAAACTCAAGCTTGGGTCAAGTAGTAGAAAATAACAATTAGTGTATTTCACCCTAATTAAAGATAGGATTGCAATCGTCAATGCAGTTTAAATGTTGTTACTAAAAATGTAGCTTAACTGGACTGCATGGTGTTGTGTGTTTGACAGTTCTGCTCCTCACCATGTTGGTTATGCATACAGTAGCAGGATGTAATACAAGTCGAACATGCTGTGAAGGATGAATGAGACATCACCTCACCCCATGTTAATACCAAACGACACCCTGTCATAACCGATTCATATCGACTAACATGGATGGGCGTCTTTTATTCTACATTAACAAGTAGTTATTAGATCATTAGCCCTGCATCAAACTTAAAATATAAAAGAAAACTCTGCTTTTCTTCATAATGGGATTATAAGGCAGTGTTGAATTTTCATTTCAACAAACTGTCCCACCAATGGGAAGTAGGACCAACAGCAGTTCATCAGCACAACCATGAAAAGTAGTAGATGACAAGAGGAGAATAAGAGAAAAGGAAGGAAGTACGGAAGGAAGGAAAGAGAGGGGGGTTCTGGCGAGGGGGGTTAATGTCCCCGTTCAACAATGGCCTTATTTCTTCAAAGATAGACCACAATGGTCTGGCCCACATTTCATTCACAAACACATTGTGTGTGTTTGTGTGAAACAGAGATGATGCAGGGCACGGTTTGACCACAAATAGCCACATGACACTGGATTGTCTGTATTTCATTGAGAAAAGATGAGAGAGTAGCGAGCGGGCTGACACAGAGAGAGAGAGAGAGAGAGAGAGACTTATCAGTATAAAATGGTCTCTTTGTTTCTCACAGCTAGTGTACAGGTTCATGTGCTAGAGGAAGTCCACTGTACTCACTGCTCAGTGTGGCAGCTGTTTTGCTTATCGCATATCATTTCTCCCCCCTTAATAGAGACCCTTAAAAGCAGCAGCATTGTCCCTCCTCTGCACTGCCTCTACAAAACCTGCTCTGCAGTAATAAAGAATATTATTTAACTAATGCCAACTGTAATTTCAGAGGCAGAATCACTCCTGGGTAGTGCTGAAAAGAAAACAGGAATCTTGTAATTAGCGCTTGACCTTAAAAGCGTAATTCACATTATTAGCTCAAATTAATTCCCATCACAGTCACCCGAAGGCAGCAGGTATGTGTTCATCTGCAGTCTGTGACTGGAGCGACATGAATTATCAAAATGTTATTATACACCACAGACCCACTGGCTCCATTGACTTAAATCTTGCTCAACAACAAGAAGATGGCTTCAAAAATAACCACACATATTTCTGTTGTATTGAGCACATGCAACTATAATAATTTACATCCCAGTAGTTTGCTATGCTTTAGTTTATACAGTGTAAATTGTTAGTATTTCACTAAGATATAAGATGAATCAATCAGTTTCAGAAATGACAGGACCGTGGTGAAGTTGGCACTTAATATGGCTTCACCCTGCTGTGAAATTGATTTACTTTCCTCCATGATAAATGTACAAGTTCCCTTCTATCCAGCAATATGTGCACTTGAAAAACAAATTGAGAACCTAAAGCAATGACTGTGCTGTATCTGCACCCATAGCTGCAACACAGACAATCTTTATGAACTGGAAAACGGGCCGTTAATGTGTAGATAATTGGCGCAAGGACTGTATGGCCTCTGCATGTAGTCGGAAAAATACCCCAAAAAATGCCCGTCCACTGTGTCTGCTCATGACATGTTTATTTTCCTATTAAAAATAAATCAATTCAGACTCAGTAAGTCACAGTTGAAGTGGTATCTTTGCCTCATTTTGAGCATGTATCTGTTTTGTCTGTGTGTAATATAGTAAAAATTAAGGTGTGGCACTGAGCACTGATTCATGGGAAGCTGAAAACATTGCAACTAGTTGCATGAGTCTGACCGATAGACTATACACTCGTAGCACGTGGAGTAAATAACAAAGTCATGCAAGGTCATAATTTATCTCCATGTTGTTGTTGTTGTTGTTTGTACGTCTTTGGACCTGTGACCTGTTGCTCATGACCCTTGACCAGGAGGAAAACACATGAGTGTTTTGTGCACAAATGCATGTGTTGTTCTACATGTTGCTTATATGTGCATTTCATTGATCTGTCTCACGGTCAGTCCTGTGGCAGCACTGACAAACGTGACTTGGGAATGGACTTTCTCCTGTATCCTGAAGAAATAACTGTTGTCATTAAAGCACAATATCTCTCTTCATTTTCCCAGTGTAAGATAGTATTTTATATGCATGAGCACATCTTTGAGGATTAATTACAGTCCAGTTAGCCTCTGTTTTTGTTTGAATTCCTGCTAGCCTCTCTTTATAGTGTCTAAGCCTCACTATTCAGATCAGGACTGAGCTCGTAGTAAACACCCCTACGCTGTCCTTGTTTGACAGAGGTTAGGGAGATGCCAGGAAAAGACCTCCCTGCTCGTGTGTGAGTGTATGTGTTTGCTTGCTGTGTTTGCCTGTTTTGCGTCGGTGTGTATTTGTAACAGGATTAGAATCACAGGAGAGTGTCTGAAACGTTTCAGCCTTTTAGATGAATGAATTCCCGCCCTCTGTGCCTTTCAGTAGCAAAGCTTCTCCCGCGGCGCTGCCCTCTGTTTGCCTCCCTAATTCATATTCTTCATCCTCCCTCTGAGTCTTTTGTGTTCTCTCTCTTTGACAAGCTTTACACCTGCATTTCCATAAGTGCCAGATGCTGAATTTATTGCTGGATAGATCAAAAACATGTCAACTCAGGGGTGTCTTTGCAGCCAGAAAACAAATGCTTGGTCTCTCAGACTGTTTGTATGTTGGCTGAGGAAAAAGAATGTTTGTGGTCATATTTTCTAAGAAACCAAACATTTTGCACTGCATGCATTAGCAGCAGCTTAACCCACAAATTAATTTCAAATGAAGGCAAGGTCTTGAAGTGTTACCTGATAAGAAACACAGGTGCACTGGTGGTTTCACCAAAGCCCACATCAACGTAAGACGTGTTTTTAAAATGAATGTGTTTATACTCCACACCTTCCTGCCACCGTGCACAGTTCCATTGTGATATATCGATAAGCCATTCCTGCGTCACACTTGGCGTGTGTGGGTGCCCCGATGCCTCGCTGACCTGGTTTTACCTCTTCAAACATCACATGCTCAGGGCTGCAGTTGGCCACGCCCCAAATCCAGCTTGACATGCATCACACCAAATCTGAGTGTTAGCAGCCTCCTTTGTGTTTAACTGGTCGCTCGGCTGGTTAATGAGTAAACCTACTGTGAACCTCTGGCCTCCACAACAGGGAGACTCTACCATTCCCTCTTTGTCACTCTCTCTGGCAACACCGGTGTTGACCAAATCCTGATTTATTTGGTTATTTATTTATTTTAACAACCCCCCACCTCACTGTTTGCCTTCTTTTCTTTCTCTCTTTATTTCTTTCTTGTTTTCTGCTCCTCTCTGCCATGCAGGGCACCACATCACCACATCCAATCAGTCGCTTTCCAAACAGCAAACTCTCTTTTTGGTAAACTGCTGTGCGTCTGCCAAGCGCTGTGGGGTGGTCAAGATGTTCCTTTGATGGTCTGTTGATTTTTGTGGACTCTTGCCTTAATGATGCCATCCAGGGCCCAAAACTTGGCTGGGGAAAGACTGGTTCAATCATGTCCCGGCCTTAGAATAGCTGCTTTGACGACCTGTGCCAAACTTTGACCAAACTGTGTCTATTCATGATTGGGCTTCGTGCTGCATACTTGGATGTCCTCACCACAAGGAGTGGTTATGGGCAGTCTGCTCCTGGCTTGGGACTGGATGGACATTGGAGCACAGCCAAAGCCTAATTAATGACGGTGGGTCAAAAGAGATGAAAGCCAAGTAAATCCTTTTGGTTAGCTAAGCAGTCAGATTCATTCAGTTGCCTTTTTAAGCCCTTGTAGCCAAACTGTCGTTGTTGTTGTTGTAGTTGTTGTTGTTGTTGTTGTTGTCGTCTGCATCACCACATTATGCGGTTATGTAACTCCGCTTCTGTGGTTGCAATCCAGGGTGCAATCACTGAATATCCACTTCAAATATAGTTGTTTACAGCTTCCAGGAAAACAACCAGTATTTAGTATGAAGTGCATGATCCAAGCACTATTTAATTTAGAGTCATCCATGCCATCTCATTGGTCTCTTAAATTAGCAGTTGCTTACAAAGTATGTATTTATTTGTGTGCGTGTTTATTCCTTTGATCCAAATATGTACTTATCATTGTAAAGGCTAAAATCTGTA
This sequence comes from Larimichthys crocea, assembly GCF_000972845.2. Lineage (NCBI taxonomy): Eukaryota > Metazoa > Chordata > Actinopteri > Sciaenidae > Larimichthys > Larimichthys crocea. The sequence continues at coordinate 3,237,515 of NC_040025.1, forward strand.
GTTGCCTCGTGACCGCATATTTTACTGAAGTTTTAGCAAACTGTTCAGAAATTTCTGCATTAACAGAAGGAACAGTTCAGCCTGTTAGGAGCTAATACGAGGTTACTACTGCTTATTCAGAATAAAGAAAATGTGTAAGGAGCTTTTTATCCTGCGTTTAACCGACATGAACAAGGTCTCTATCTCTTCAAAAACGGCACATGCCTTGCCTATAACCCTAAACAAATAGCATCATTTGATGAAGCTAAATTTAATGTCAGTAAAGTATGAATAGTGAGATAGTTTCTCTGTAGCCGCCTGAGCGTCAGACTTGCCGTCGTATCTGCAGTGCGTTGTGACCTCATGGCTCTGGGCCTGTCTCTCTTTGCCAGTTGCGGTCTGTCTGGCAGTCATGCTGTCTGTCTGTCTGTCTGTCTGCCTGCCTGCCTGTCTGTCTGTCTGTCTGTCTGCACAGTTAAGCGCTTCATGGGTAATCGGTCACTGTGGCAGAGTCAAAAGGATAATATGCGCCGAGGCATTCAGGGGTCAGTGCATTACTCCAGCGGCGACTACAGTGAGCCACAGAGGCAGGCGTCAGACCTGGATGACAAGGCTACTCAATTTAAAATCCCACTGAAGTAGTAAATTTTCTGTGATGTCGTTAAACAATATTTTTAGAGTCTGTGCTGTTTCTTTGTTCTGTGTGTGCTGATTTTATAGTGCCACGACATACTGAAACAGAAAGACAATGTGCTGTTAACTTAATAATATTAGGATCAAGATATGAAATACATTAAGCAAACATTGTGTGTCTATTTTGAGGTGAGTATGTTCTCTGAACAAATAGCTGTCCTTGTGTGTTATTAGCTATGTGTGTTACGTCAGCAATGGCAACTAACACTAATAACTATTTTAAAGTTAAAACGGTGACCGTGACATATTGCTAGAACGTGTTTCAATTAAAGTAATAGCCCAGCTGTGTTTATAAAAAGAAGACTTTTTCAGACCACTTCATTACAGATGTCACATTCACACACTGAACATTTGAGTTGCCTGTTTTTCATTTTTATGAAGTCTCTTCAGGCACAGCAGATTTCCTGTTTCACACCATCAGTGGCCACTCTGCAACACACACACACATCCAGATGTTGGTCATCCAGTCTGCTGCTGCTGGGTCTTTTAAAAGAAGAAACCTTGTACTGCAGAAATTTTTGGGTTTGCTCAAACTAAATCAAAATGGTGTACAGAACACAATGGCGTGTTGAAAGCAGTCTGTTCACAGCAAATGTCTAAGTTTGAAGCAACTAACAGAAGCTGTCTGGTTTCGGGTTGGTTACATCTCAGAGTGCTCTCTACCAGTCATAAAAAGACCACCTCCAGTGACTCGCTCCGCACTCTGAATTAGCCACTAGACCGAGGTGCTGTAGCTAATGTGACTAACTCAGTGTTTCCGCTATGTTCACCCACTCATGGCGGCCTACCACAGCTGAATTTTTTTTCACTTCATAATATTGCCACTTACCACTGGCGTCAGTCATTCTGTCATCCATGCAATATGTTCACAGCAGGGGTGGCAATGTCTTCAATCGTGCCCTGTTGTCTCCTTTGCTGCAATAAGTTAATGTTTAATGTGTAAAGCAATGGTAAGGCAGTGGTTTTCCTGCATGCCTGAAACGCTGACATCTGATTATGGTCAAAGGTGGCCTTCTAAGTTATTGAAAAACAAAAAAAAAAACCTATTCTGTGTCACTGAGTGCATTGGGTTTTAAATCCAATAGAGATAGATGTAAATCTGTCGCGATCTGAATGTTGTAAATATTACAAAGTAAGTACTGCCCGAAGACATGTGGAAGTGGCGTGCAAACCCAGGAACTCCCAAGAGAACCCCTCATCTAGTCAAACCTAAAAGAGTCACTATAAACACTATGTATAATCCATTCTGCACCACTGTGCCTCTCTGCCTGCAGTCTCGCCTCCTGCAGCATGAATAAGGCAGAAGGCACTTAAACCTCCAACACCCGCTACATCAGTCGTGTGAAAAGACAGCAGACATGACAGGCCTTTTCTGCGTGCCAAACCAAGAATATGTATGGTTCATGTAACTCGGGATGGAAATGTTTTGAATTTACAGTACAGCTAACTTTACAGTTAACTTTGTTTTACTGCTGATTCATAGCACTTTGATTCCACAGCCCATCCTAAAACTGAGTTCATTATTGAGTTCAGGACATATTTTGAGATATTTCCTATATAACCCATAACTGAAAACCCACAATATTAAGTGTGCAGGTACCTGGGTTAATCAAAATCCATGCCTTGTTTGCTACTTATAAGTCGAAATGTAACTGGACAAGAGGACAACAAGCATAAACTGAATGTAACATATCACCCTGTCAGACCCAAACGGCTATGATACTAATGGATGTAGTTCTGTGATTCTGTGATAGATACCTGTGCACAACATTGTAATGCACATCACCTAGTGTGACACCGTGTGTGTGGATGTGTTGACTTTCACTAAATTAGACATAGTGAGAGGAGCCCAGATCAATTACAAAACCAAGTGACACTTGGAGTGTTACTGGAGTTATCTCTTGATTGAATCCAGGGTTGTACCTTTTGTCATTTCATCAAATCGGATCTGGCTTAATTACACTATTCATTTCTTTTTTTTCACTTCAGCACCACACTAAACTCACATCAGCATACATGAGTCTCGTGTTTTACCTATCTCACATTGCCTTTCTTCGCCAACTGTGGTGTGAAAACATCAGATATCTACACAGCGTGCGTCTTGCCCATACTTCGATTATAAAATCCCATTGCAACTATGAAGTGTCTCTCCTGCCGGACTGCTGTCAGAGCGCTGAAGAGTGGATGGCATTGGATGGCAGTAGAGGAGGTTGGGCCGCTGACTGGTTCAAAAGTGGTTTTGCTGACAGACACCGTGTCAGAGTAGCCAAGAAACTGGAGTCCTGCTGCTCTGCCACACTGTTGGGCATCACACTCGCTGCCTCTTTGTGGTCATTTTGAAACTGGGTTTGTAAAATTTACAGCCTGCCATGCTGTTGCTCCTGCATTGGCCTTCACCCAATGACAGCACTAAAAATCTTTGCAGAGATTTGACTGACAAAATGCAAGTTGACTCAAGGTCTTCTTGACTGATGGCTCAAGTCATTGATTTTTTGGGACAGTACTAATGAAATCCTTTATTTTGTTTCTTTTTTTAAGGATTCAAACAAGTTAAAATGTCATTCCAAAATACATTTCTACTGCCATAAATACAACCCATTAATATAAGGGAACTTAAATAGTGATGTAGGAGAAGTTTGAGGCATGTGCTCAATGCTAATCTTTACTGATTTGGCTCAGGTTTTGTTTTCCTTCTTTCTTTGGGGAGCTTTGACACCTGTGTGTTAATTTCTATCATCGGTTTATTTTGAGATATTTTAATATAGTCCATCTTCTGTTTGCAGTCATCCTGACAGACGAGGAGGTTCAGAGAAAGAAGGACATGATATTAAAGAGGAAAGAAGAGGAGGCAGCCCGGGAGGCGATGAGGCCACGTCTGAATGAGGAGCAGGCCAGGATCATCTCATCCCTGGTGGAGGCTCACCACAAGACCTACGATGCCTCCTATTCTGACTTCTCCCGCTTCAGGGTTAGTTCAGTACAAAGTTTCTTCCTTTACCCAAACCACACTGACATTGGTGCAGCCAAAATCATTTTGTTCTCCAATATGGGTGGAGCTGGTCATTATGTCATGCGACAGAAGGGAGGCTTCCCTGAGGCACACCATAATACTTCATTTTCCAGTTAAAAGCAAATTGATGCAGAAACATACAGCACAGTGTGCTTGATGTTCTTTCATGTTAGCAGTCTGCCACAAAGTATCCAATGTTTAAGAACTGATGTTCAAACAAAAAGAGATGTAATAATAGGACATGGAGAGCATCTGCTCTGGTTTACCACAACACTGCAGACCTTGGCATTCTCTCTTTTAGTTTATACCCATGACTGTAATTGGCTGAAGTAGACTACAATTATAGCTAAAACACCAGGAAAGGCTGCCACTTCTTCATGTTTGATTTTCAGCAGTTACTTTATACCAAGGCCAGTAAGAATCGAGATTGGCTGGACAGTGTGGATTAACTTTTAGTAACCACACAGTATAACCGGACACCTGTGATGTGGGTGTTTTTGTTTGTTTATGCACCAGTGTTAAAATATAAGCAAAGGCAGCAACAGTGAGGCTTAGCTGAAGATCCTTCAGCTAGTGTTATTTGTGTGTTTGGTATTTGTGTGAATTTGGATGCCCAAACCAACTAACCTCAGAAAGAGACTCAAATAAAGAACCTAAATGACGTTAGCCACAGTGAAGTCATTAGTCCGAGAGACAGCTGCAGGGCAAAATAGAGGATGGGACCAACGCTGCACAGAAAATAAAGAGATGTGGAGAAGTCACAGGAGAGGGTGACACCATTTCTACATAGGGAGGCGTAGCAAGCGTGAATAGCATGTCAGCAGAGAAGCCCCTTCAGTGCTCAGACTGTTTACACAGGATGCGTTCAGGCACAGTATTGAATGTAGGTCACCCGCATTTTGGCAGTCCGACACACAGTCACTTTGTCTTCTCAGTCATCCAGGTCATCTTTCTTTTGAGAAAAGTTAAATCAGGGACAACTTGGCCTGGTTCTAGATCTGTGAAGACGTTTCACCTCTCGTTCACGAGGCATCTTCAGTTCTGACTGACTGGCGGGGAAAGCCAGGTATTTTGCCTTGTGGAATCGTTAACCAGGCCATTGTTTCCACTTGGTTTCTTAGTGCTCCTTGTTGTTCTGATGACTGTCGTCTGAGCTGTTCAGGTCACCTGAGGTCTGGTGTGGACGATGGTCGTTGGAGTCACATGAGGCCAAGTGTGAATTGTTGTTCAGTCTCCTGGGAAGGGATGAAAGCACAGCATTGTAGGTGGGGGATTTAGTGGTGGAGGATGGAAGGAGGAGGTCACTTTAGGTAAACACATAAAACAGAAGAAAATAAACTTGAAGGTCGCATTTATGCTTGTAAAGCTCAAGTGTAGACTAGGGAAGTCTGAAACTGTGGGCCTCTTTTTAAATACGGTGCAACTTTACCACCCCCTCAGTTTACTTGCTTAGTTTTGCTCAAATCTTTGATACCTCATGCAATCATGATTATGTTATTTGATCCCACTGACACCCAACAAATGAGCCAACATAGCCAAATAATGTTGTTTAAAATGACTTCAGACTACACAAAGTACATAAAAAGGCCCACCCTAGGGCATTGATTTGTTCTGACTCTGGGAAAATGTGTAAAATTCTGTCACATCATTTTTTCAGTGAAAATGACCAAGAACCACTACAATCATGACACACACCACAATATCTCTCAAAATAATCACAATATGACTTTTAGTCCTACTGTGTTTGTCATAAAATAGAGACAGAGAGCAAGGATGAGATATCTGCCCTCTGTGACCGAGAGAGAACATGATGTAACGTTATCTCTGCTGAAAAGATAGTTTTAATAATATGCAACATGCAGCAAAATACAGTGCTTTTTTGCTCTTGAGAGTGACAGCAATTAATAAATTTATTGTTCTCTCCCAAAACTGTAGTATTTTTTTTTATTCTGAGCCCGGCCTTGTGAACCCCTTCCTCCTTTTACTAGATGTTGCTTAGCAACGCAAATAATAAAAATTCTGTGACTCAGGACCTTTTATTTTATGATTTTTAAATCAGAAAAGTGAGAACAGAATTGGTTACGTGTAAATGAACAAACCATATATTATATATTAATGTCACTGCTCCAGGAGAGTGCAACCACATGCTCTTTGGTCTAATTAATTTTGTCTTGTCTTCAAATCAGTTAAGATCACACACATCACATGCACATATGAGGCAGTGATGACAGATTTAATAATGAATGGTGTGGTGGGGTGCATATGTGGAGAAACACGTAATAAAAAGACTCAAAGTAATGGGATTCAGCACCTCTCTTGTGATAGCTGTAAATGTCTGTAACCGCAGCCATATTTACTGCAGACCAACACGTCAGCTACCATCTCCTGTGTGTGTTTCCAATTTACTTAACACCAGTAACACAACTCACAAGAGGCGTTTATCCGCCTGACGACGTCGTCGCATTTTCTTCCTCCATGTCATGAACTTGATACTTTTTAGCCGACGTTCTCTCTGCGGACCACAACAATTGGGTTGTCCAGAGTAAATGAGATCGAGGATACAGATTGGATGGAAACGTCTGAGAAAGTTTCACAACACTCCTTCATGTGCCTGTTTTTTAGCACACACTGTTCAGACAGCCACAACCACACTCCAGTTGATGTCGTAGATACCCAACAACTCAGTTTTCCAGATACTGATCTGTGGGTGTCACTTTGAACTGAGTCTGAACCTTTGCAAGATGAAGTCATGCTAAAAATAAAAGTAGGACTACAGTTTGCTTCGGAAACAGTTAGCAGTTTTTAAAATATCAGTTTAATTTCTTGTTGAATCAAAAATTGATTTCACAAAGCAGGACCCCACTGAGTTAGCTAGACAACCCAGAACCCCCTTAAAGTGCAGAACATGTGCTGAAGTAAAAAGAGCATATCCAGGTAATCTGGTGACACTGCTTTGTGAAACGGGCTCCTGCTGTGTGCTGATTATTTCTCCTTGTACAGGATTTGATTCCTAAGCTCCGATGGCCTACCGTGAGTAGGAGTCCAGCAGTGCACTGAGCTGTGCAAGTATTACAGTGAGGATATTAATGTTTGCGTTTCTCTGTGTCTGTTGCAGCCTCCGGTGCGTGAAGGTCCAGTAACACGCAGTGCCAGCAGAGCCGCCTCCCTCCAGTCTCTGTCTGATGCTTCCTCTGACTCATTCAACCACTCACCTGGTGAGATGTACAAAGAGACCTTCGCCCCATGTCCTTAGTTGTATTCATGCCTCAGTGTTCACTTTAAAGAGGACACAGTCATGAAAAGATGTATTGATTTTTTTAATAACACAAACACGAGCAGTAGCTCTGGAGCTGCCTCGGCCTTCATCCTGCGTGCCAGTGACAAGGATGCTTACGTGTTCATCTCATGGCCTCAAATTCATGGGTCATATTGTATTGATTGCTAAGACCTCTGTTCACCTGAAGAGTCAGATATCAGACTCAGTGTGTTAGTTTGCACCAAAATGTCAGGATGGAGACAGATTAGTGTCATTTTAAAGCTAGATGTTTCTGTTCATAATCATGTTGTTTAATATGGATCATCAGGTTTTAAAAAGTCTGAGAGGTCTGTGGTTGCTGAAGAAAAGCTTTGAGACAAAAAAAAATTCCACATTGTTTCATCATGTTGTGTAAATTTGTGTAACAGCCTACCAATATGGATCCATAACAATTCCATGATCAGCGATCCAATATCAATACAAAGTGAAAACACTGAACCGTCATAATTTTTAATATACCCTTTTATTTTTTACGTTCTCATCCTAACCCTTTCCATCCAAGCGCACCTCCATCCTAAACTTTTAAACAGTTCTAGCACCAGGTGAGCAGACAAGATTAAGACAATGAAGATATTTACTCTCCTCTTGGGAATAAATCAGCAGCAAGGAAATATTTTAGATTTAGGAGAAAGCACATATTATCAGACAAAGCACATTCCATATGAAAACGTTGTCATTATAAGATAAAATACTCAAACCTGGCCAAGCACAGGCAAAAGAAACATGGCATTGACCCATGTCATAGCATTAATCTGCCAGATATCGCTCTTTTAGAGTTATGGTGAAGATGCTGGTGAGCAGGTGTGCTGTATCACAGCTTCCAATTCATATTTTATTAGCAAAGACATATAGATTTATGTCCACCGGCTGTCTTACCTTGTCTAACCTCTCACCGGCTCTCTGTGCATTCAAAATGCTTCCTTTAATCACACCCTTGTACTTATCTTGTCTCTTAACCCCATCCTTAAACAGAGTCTGTGGACACCAAAATGAACTTCAGCAGCCTGTTAATGATGTACCAGGATGGCGCGAGCAGTCCAGACTCGAGTGAGGAGGACTCGAAGCTTTCCATGCTGCCCCATCTGGCTGACCTGGTCTCCTACAGCATCCAGAAGGTCATAGGCTTTGCCAAGATGATCCCAGGCTTCAGGTACAAACTACATGCACTTCAGTGACTGAGTTTAATTTTACATTGTTGACCTATCGGTACTGTGTAGCAGCATGCATTGCTGTCTGCCACAGTGTCAGTGTATGTGTTCTGATTTAACTTAAAGCTGAAGTGATTAGTTGTAAAGACAGAAAAAATAACAACAGCAAAAAATTCTGAGCAAAAATTCTGAACATTTGCTTGTTCCAGCTTCTAAAACATGAGGATTTGCTGCTTTTTGACCAGTGTAAAGGATTTAGTGGCTACAAAAACTACAGTGACCACAAAACCAAAAAGCCCTATGTAGGCCTGAGTAGAAACAGTGCTTAGTTTGTCAGTTCTGGGCAAATGTGGATATAAAATGCTCATACAAAGGTTACAAAAACAAAATGATCCTTATTTTCAGGTGATTATACACTAATGAAAGCAGTTTTGCAAATTATATTTACTTTCTGCCCAAATCTGGTACTCTGGATCTTTAAATGATGTTGCATAATAATATATGTCACATTCTCATTTTGGACAAAAAAATGTAATCGATTAATCATGGATATAATCAACACATAAATTAATTTAATAACAATAATAATAATAATTAAATAAATAGTTTACATGCTGTGTTTTGTCCAACTGAAATTTCAGATTGCTGACTTGCTGACAAGAGGATCTCTGATTCGATATGTGACACGTGTTATAATCCTCCGGTGCCATAATTCATATTCTCTCCATGTTGGGAACTAAATGTTTACCTCCACAGATATCTGCTCTTTTACTGAGTTGTGGTAATGATTTGTTGACTGCGCCATTCAACTAGTACCACGTAAAGACACAAAGGCTAGCAGCCTAAACGAGCTCTCCACCCACATGCGGAGCACAGTAATTTGCTGCCTACATGTATGCAGGACATTATTGGGTAAGGTCAGATGCTATTATCACTCCCAAACAAACAAGCTCTTCCAAGAATACACCAGAACAGGCTGCTGCCTTATAAATACACGCTGAGCTGAGAGTTAAGTTTCTAAATGTATGCACGTACAGAGCACGCATTGAAAGAACACGTATCTGAAATATGGGTATACATAATGCATACGTGTTTGCGAAACAGAAATGGAAAACAGGAACAGCTGTTGACGTACAGATTGCTCATCAGTTCTGTATGTTTATTCCTACAGTTGGCCTTGTTGCTGTGTGTCATGGGTTTAAGCTGCTTTTTACAGGGATTATCTGTGGAATATACAAAAAAAATATCTTTTCTCTACAACATACTGCAAACATATGATAAGATGGAGCTCTGTGCATGGATAAAATGTTCAGAAATGTTCTTTATTATGCTCTGATTCAGCCTCTGACCCTCAGAGTATCCCTGGACCCTAATGTAGATGGTATTATCAGTTTTTGATAAATACATACACATATATACATAGACGCCTCATTGAGCAGGTTGGCCAGCTACTAATGTGTGTAACACTGTTACTGTGATGATAAATATTGAAATATTTTTATTTAACATTTAATCTGCGTCTATAATAACCAGATCCTGAAATGTAGATGTGACGAAATGTAAGAAGTACTTTATTAATCACCGTAGGGAAATTGTTTAATATATATATTAAATGTTATTAATATATAACATATATTAATAACATATATTATATGTTTAATATATGTGTTTGTGTGTGTGTGTGTGTACACTGTGTAGATATAGCAGTATAAACAGTGTGAAAATATCAAAAATACACACCGAGGGGGGTGCACATTGATGAACATATATACACGGGGGGCATTGATGAACATACATATCTACACAGCTATACAATTGCAGTCTGTGTGTGTTTCCAAGTTAAAAACCTTGGGAAAGAATACTCTTGCACAGCTTTTTCCGTTTGTTGCCACTCTGCAACTTAATGGCTCCAAAATGGCGTCGACGTATGATTCAGCGCTCAATGCGGCGTTTACGTATACGTATGTCTATGGATAAATACACATATTACGGTTTCTTCCTGCAGTGATTCAAAAAGGATAAAAAGACCGGACACTGTGATGACAAATATCAGAGAAAGTGGATAACAGCTTGAAAGGAAAAAGGGCAAATTGTGAAGCGATGAGTTCATTTTTAATGCATTAAAACTTCTCTTCCTAGATTTACACTTGCCTCTGTTATTGTGAACATGCTGTAAATGCAGTAAATATCAAATGTGATACAGGGGGATTGAGTGCATGAGTATGGTGTTATTCTCTCTCACTCACACACACACACACACACACACACACACACACACACACACACCACAAGTGTAGGTGGTTAAGTAGAACTTTGTGCCAGATAAATACTCATTATCTGTTCAATTAGTCTTGTTGTAGGCTGGAACTGAGAGTGAAAAATGTTGTGAGGACATTTTGTGTGGTTTGTTTTACTGGTGCGTACAGTCAGTGTTTGTTTGCCACACACTGGATTTAATAGCACAGACGTTTGCTGTTGCTCCCTAATAGGAAACACAGTCTCTGTTTGTGATGGCTTTGAAACTAAGCAGTTGCTTCTTTCAGTCATTGGTTTTCTGGCAGTTTGATTGATGTTAAACTTGCCACCAGAGTTGTTATGTCTTTCCTATATAGACATTATTTTTCTATTAACTTGGTTGTCTATTGTAACTTGTTGATTGTCCAGGTTGCTAGTTGCTAATTTGCTGATGATGGTTATTGATATTTGTAGAGTAGACATAATCTGTTAACTAGCTAATATTCAGCTTGTAACATAAATACAAGATATGAAGAAATGTTTTGATGAAGATCCCGTTATTTATTGTTATTTTGGTCAAGCTGTGATTGAGTGAAACATACTTGTTGGTGCTCCCTGGTGGAGAAACAGTGAAATGGTTACAGAGCTGCACAAGTACCTCAGATACATCTTTAGTATTTATATACTTCAGTATCCTTGGCTGATTTATCAGCCTAACTCAACAATGTGCAATAACTAAAATAAAGTCAAGAAACCTTGCATGACTCTGCAGGTTAAGTCAGATCTGTGAGCATGCCATAAATTCCTCATATTCATATTAATACAGTTCCAGTGCAGTAACACACTGTGTGCGTGTGTGTGTTTCAGAGAGCTGACGGCAGAAGACCAGATCGCTCTGTTAAAGTCGAGTGCCATCGAGATCATCATGCTGCGTTCAAACCAGTCGTTCAGTCTGGAGGACATGTCCTGGAGCTGCGGTGGACCCGACTTCAAATACTGCATCAATGATGTCACGAAGGGTCGGTTACATCTCTGTGATCGTAATGAAACAAGCAAACTGCAGAATCAGTACATGAATACATACAGCAGCACGTTTGGATACACATCACTCCACACACACACATTCACAAGGCCATGTCGGAGATGTTGCTAATTGATCACACATCATCTTCACACACTCCTTTTCTTTGCGTGTACCAAAACCAAGTTTCCATGAAGGCCACAACATCAAGCAGCACATTGATAAAACACGCCCGTGGACACAAGTACACACTCTCAAGGAGAGAAAAGCATTCAGTATTGGAGCTGATGACACAGCTGTGATTTTTTTTTTTTACAAGGATCACCCACACACTGCTTTTCTACGCACACTTGCACATTACTATGAGGTTTTGACTTCAGGTATTTTCATGGAAGCAATAAAGAGGCCACAAACACACACGCTCAGTGCTTATTCATCCACACATGCAGGGCAGGAAGTGAGTCTCTCTGTCCGCAATGTATAAATACACACATACCGAGTAATGAATCTTTCTGCATTAAGTGTGTTTGCGCTCATGAATTAATAGGAAAGCACTATATGTTTCCCCGTCTGACGGCGTGTTTGTGTCATCCTCCTCAGCGGGTCACACTCTGGAGCTGCTGGAGCCGCTGGTGAAGTTCCAGGTTGGTCTGAAGAAACTCAACCTGCACGAGGAGGAACACGTGCTGCTCATGGCCATCTGCCTGCTCTCCCCAGGTACTGCCTGTGTTTGTGTGTTCGTTTGCGTGTTGATGGTGTAGGTGTATTTCCAGCTGATGCTTTTTTTTTCATTTTTTTTTAAAGAGTGAGATTGTTAGCAGATTGAGTAACTACTTACTAAGCACAGGGTTTGTGTTGCTCTGTGACCCCGATTCACCTGTGCATTAGAGTTTTTTTCATGCTGCCAGTAACACATGAGAAAAGCTTTTCCCAGAGGACAAAACGTCCTGTTCAACAGATCAAATATGAACAACAATGGAAATTTACGTTTGTTGAGCTTTCAGTGACAAGTTGAAAAGCGTGAATTACTGCAATCAATGAATGACATCGTTGAGCGGCAATGCCTCTTCAAGAATAGATGATGTAGACTTACTCAAACATTTTAACGGTTTCCTCTATCTCACTATTGTGAGTCAATGAGCCAAACAGCTCAATGTGACATCCCAATTTTTGTACATAGCCTTCTAGCTCAAGGCATAGGAACATTATTTTACTGCTGTCTCAGTAACAAGCCTGATGAAATAAAGAGATGAGATGGAGCAAGGCGCTGTCTTTAAACCTTCGAACATAATGATGCAATTTATGTCAATCTGATCTGAACACACAGACATCTTAGACTCTTTCCAATAATTCTTTCCAACATATAAATCCATTGTTACGACCAGATATCGAGTTTAAACGATTTATTTTCCACTTTTCATTACACAATTTCTGAGAGACGTGCATCATATAAGCAGCATATAATGTGCAAGATTTGCTAACATTTTGGTAACACTACACATTTATTCAACCATCTCAAACAGAAGCACAAAGTCACTCACAACGAATTAATAAAGAAACAAAGAGACAAAGCTAGTGCCACAACCAGCAAGACGTCAACGCAAACTCAGTCATCGATCACAGACACATTGTTTAATGCGACTCCTTATCCGACAAGTTCGGAGAGGCACAAGACATTAGGCTGTGTTTACACATAGCCGGGTATGTTGAGAAACGAATATTTCCCTCCCTCCGTTTTCCAAAATAACATTGTGCACATAGCATCGTTTTCCAAAAAGTTTTTGTTTACATCAACCCGCATAAATACGGCATGGAGCGCCATCATAACTACGCCAAGCCTATGGGCGATTTGCTTCCATGATCATCGTCATAGCAAAAGGTAAACATTGGTCGCACTTTTAAAACTCGATTCGTTTTCAGAGGCGAATTCACCGTTTGCGTGTAACAGATCGGTACAAACGAAGGGAAATGTCTCCGTTTTTTAAAATACCCGTGTACGTGTAAATGGGGCCTAACAGCTGCCATTGGATATTTCTTAGCTAAAGATATGCAACATTAATACAGTCGAGGGTGAGGGTTTCAAGAAGATGCTTATTGCTTATTGATGCTTATGCTTATTATTATATTTATTTTGTTCTATAAATATAGAGAATTTGCAGAGCAGCTGGATCCATAGTTTATTTTGGATACATTTATGATTTTCTATGCCTTATTTAATGTTCCATAAAGTATATTTATTTTATTGATTTAATGCTTTATACATTGAAAAGCTGTAAAGTACATATTTGTAGCCAAAATGTATTTTCAATTTGAATATTTTGCATAAAGAATCAATAACAAAGTGCTTTTTGAGAGAGAGAAATGCTGAATAAATGCATTGTGAAACTCAAAATTAATCGTTTGAATAATCGTGATTTCAATATTGACCAAAATAATTGTGATTTTTTTCCATAATCGAGCAGCCCTATCCATAAACGATGACAGACATTTTTCTTGTTTGTTTTTTTGCTGACATTCTCTTTGTCTTTCCATTCATCTCCCTCCATGCACCCCTTCTTGTCTCCTGTTCGCTTTCTCTGTGACCTCCCTCACAATGGGCGCTCGCACCCCGCCCGTTCGCCGATGGCAGATCGCCCTGGTGTCCAAGACCACGGCCGCATCGAGCAGCTCCAGGATCACCTGTCGGAGACACTGCAGGCCTACATCCGGGTCAACCACCCGGGCGGACGCCTCCTCTACGCCAAGATGATCCAGAAGCTGGCCGACCTGCGCAGCCTGAACGAGGAGCACTCCAAGCAGTACCGCTCGCTCTCTTTCCAGCCTGAGCACAGCATGCAGCTCACCCCGCTGGTGCTGGAGGTGTTTGGCAACGAGGTGTCATAGCAGAGGAAGGCTCACGCACACACACACACTAATCACACACAGGATTATTAACCCACCTTACCGCCTTTTCCCCGATAAAACCCCAGCCCTGATGCACCTGGACATGTGGGAGAAAGATGGATAATCAGATAGGTAGACAGTAACCTTCACCTCTTTATCACCTGCCCATCTTCCTCGTCCTCCTCCTCCTCCTCCTTCTCCGTCTCTCAGTCTCAAGCAGCGAGTCTCAGACGCCTGGACCTCTTGATTTATGGATTTAACACACCTAAATATGCTGCAAATTTCTGCAGCACTTATAAGGATAACCAGATGTTATTTTGACCTCTGGATTCTCACAGCACCGCATCAAATGACAACACATCTGGAACAGAAGGACATCACTGATCCTCTCCACATCCACCAACTCCAAAAAAACCCTTTTCTCATCACCACCTTTCCCTGGACATCACCGCTAGATTTATTTTTGTTTTTTTTACAGAGGAGACAGCTTGACGGATGTGCCTGTCACATCTCTTTTTACCATCCCATCATCCTCATAACATGTTCCATGTCGGCATCCTCGCGATGACAGACAGGAAAAGATACACAGATTTACATCTTATTAGGCATGCTGGCACTTGTGAGGTACAGATAAATTGCTAGCAAAGTTACTACACTAGTGTTAGATAGCTATAAACTTTTGTTTATTTACCGTTCGTTGACAGCAAAGATATCCAAATATATTAAACAACAACACGGCCAGCTATGGGCAAAGCTTCATGTAATGTAATGGAAATACTTAGTTTACTAGTTGAAACATACCTGGTCAAGATGGAGCCTAGCAGGTGCTTTCTCCTGCTCGGCCCTGTGTATCTGTGTACGTGCTAAGAGAGGACATCAGATGGTCGGCTCAAGTGAAGAAAGCAAGTTCACGTAGGAATGTTTCAGTTTGGGAATGGTGATAAGGAAGGAGAGATTTGGAGGAACCGAGTAAAGGAGGTTCGGATAGATGGACGGTTGGAATTCCCTTTTTACAACACAAAAGGGAATTTCACGAAACAAGAATGTATGTATAATGCTATATAAATATAAATGATACGTATAAGCTGATATATATATAAATATAATTATATTTAAGAGAGTGAAACATGGTTGCTTCCATGGAAGCAAATAGTTCTGAGTGTTTGTATAATGTAGAGGATTTGAAGGCGCCTCCTTGGTCGTGTGTGTCATCTTTCAAAAGACAAATGTGCACACACACACATGAGAAAGCACTGAGAAGTGTGTGAGGAGTCCTTCTATTTTTGTGATGTGTGTACAGTATATGAGAATATCGATGGACCACAAGGGGGTGCGTGTACAGGCTCTGACTGAGGGTTTAGTGCAGGGAAGCACTTCTCTGTTGGATTTTGTCGTTCTTTGGACCTGTGAAGTTTGTAGACTGACATACGCAAACACAACGTCATATTTCGTGGATAGTGAGTTATCCAAAAATATTTGTTCAGCTGGTTAGATTGCTGCTAAGACAGTTAGAGCTAGATAGTTGGACAGAAACCAACTACCGGCTGTTGCCTCAGGGAAAAGTTTGTCTGATGATATTGTGTACTTGGTGTTTATGGTGTGTGTGGCGTAAGCTTACAATCATAAGACAGAGATTGTTTTTGAAGCTCTAGGCATCACTGTGATTTCTAATCATACTAAATAACAGCATAAGTAAGCTAAAAGTGAAACTTTTTCAAATACTACAAGATTTTCATTCCTAAGTTTATGTCTCCAAGTTGACATACCCATTAAATGGCTACATTTTAAACCAGTCATCTGTGTTAAAACACTGATCAATGAAAGTAATCAGAATCAGCCTTAAGTGTAGTTTGGTTCCATTGTTTCAGGGCAAAGTGAATATTCTACAGATGATAGCAATGTACAATAGTTTCAACAATATATAGCCTTGAGTGTTTTTGGAATGAAATCCTTCAGATGCTCTTTGACAGGCAGATAGACGGGCAGAGATCTAAAAACACGAGAGAGAACTTTTTTATATTAAATATATTTTAAGAAATCAAGCCTCATACCTTTTTGTCACATTTATATCATTTCAACACCAGCCACATAAGCGAGGTTTAGGATGTTACTTTACGACATCACTACATATCATATCACGTTTCTGTCGACACAGTGCATGCTCACCCCTCATGCAGGCCTGGATCACCCCCTTGTGGACAAACTTTGTAAATACCACTTGCTAAGTCTGTACATAGTTAGACATTAATGTAGGCAAAATACTAAGAGAATTCAATCATCGATGGCAAGATGCTCTGGAGATACAGCACTATATGCAATTAGGAGATGGACTCTTATGTTGTATTCAACTAGAATGGACAGAGGTGACAGTCCTGGTCAAGTTGCTGAGTTGTTTCAGGTTGCAGTGAAGACGACTGTCGGATTTGGGTTTAACCAAGCTGATATTTTTGACTGAAACATGCGATTCCAAACCAATTTCATAACAACGCGATTCTGGTTTAAAGTGTTTAACAAACACCAACACTTGTGTTCGAACCTTTATCATACCAAACTGGCCAATAAAGTCCCTAATAAAGGGCCGGCGTTGGTCCAACCCTGTTTTGGGTGATGCTCTTACTAGTGTAATGATGGGACTTGCAAATCTAATGTGTTTATATAATTACAAAGTTCATGTGACTGAACATTCCTAGTGGCAGTTGTGTCGTGCATTCCTTCTCCGGCCGAGTCCCGTGCACGATCTACACGTGAAACATCAGCGTGAGCATCATTAACTCTCCGTCAGCCTTTTTTTTTTTTTTTTTAAAGCAACCAACAACTCAGTCTCACCAGGACGCGTCCTCTCTGTCCATTCCAAGCTTATGGATGTACATCTTTTGTCTTTCTTTCTCTTTCTAAAGTCTATCGATATGCTTTTGACAATTATACAGTATATCCATAATATTTTCATTTTGGTGAATTTTTTTGTTTTTGTTTTTCTTTTCTTTGTGTTCTTTTCAAGATTGTCAATTTTAATGCGTGTCAGAGTTTGCTGTCTAGCTAGCGCTTGGCTTGCTGCGCTGGGATGTCATTTCAATGAAGCAGAGATGAGCATGGTGGACTCCTGGAGCCTTTTCCAAGTGCCCCTTGTTCCCTTGATTTCAAGTGAGTGTATACAGAAATGGCCCTTTTTAACCAGTGACGTGGCTTCACTTTTTGGACAGGGAAGAGAAACTGGACACTTGTTCTCCTTCCTTTCTCCAGTGGAATAAAAAAAAAACAGACTTGTGCAGCAGTGTCACACCTGGAGCTGTAACCTGAGGGAAAGGAACAAAAGTGTGGAGCAGAATCTTGTCACCGTCGATGGAAAGGTAGTCCCCAGCTCTGTCAAAACAAAGAAACAAAACAAAAGAAGCTACATCTACTTTTCCAGAAGCATGATGTCAAACCACAATCAAGTGATCATGAACTAACACTGACTCAACTGACTGACACAGGATTTAGCCAATGGAAAACAGCCGCAGCAACAGCATGCCTCTTCATTCATCACGCAACCATTTAACCGCCTCTTCTTCTGCAATAGCGAATTACAGCAGGATTTGTTCTTCATAGCTTTAACTCAGCAGCCAGTCAGGCTCTGCTTTCGGGAAAAAAAACAAAAAACTGTGGCGCACCAAGTGCTGACGGGAGTCGGCAGATTTAGTGGAACAGCTGCTGTGGAATTGGACGTGTCACTTTACTGTGAAAAAAAAAAAAGACATGCAGAAATAGCTCCTCTTGTCCTGTTTGACCCAGAGAACGTTCAGATTGGACCTCCAGAGGACTGTAGAATCTGTACAGAAGATCTTAGAAGTGTTTTTAAAAATGAGCATTGCCACAGGGCAGATGTAGTGACGTGTACGCTGTACAGAGTGTGCAGTGACTGACGAGATGTCGCCTCCTAAACCCAAAGCGTGACATTACCTTTCTCACTACTCTGTGTATCGCATCGCAGCTCTTGATATTTAGATTTTTAAACGATCATTTTGTTTAGGAATAGCTAAATGAAATCCATAAAAAGTGGACTTTTTACATTCAGCACCAACATCTATATCAACCGATTTTCAAAAAGAAATGCGGGTCAGGCTGACGAGGCGAGAGCCTGCTCAGTTTAAAGGGTTCTGAGAGCCAAACATCAGATTTAACTGCTGCTGATTTTATTTTATTTTTTTAGTTTTGACATTTTTGGTTCGCATATGGAGAACACTACGCTCACAAGACACATCTGACTAGAGCCGTAGCTGATAACGAGAGGCCATTAGCGCTCAAACGAACCCAAACAAGGCCGCAGTCTCTCCCCTCTCAGTCCCTTGTCCCCTCAACCCAGGTCCGCAGCTCCACCTCAGTAGCCTTACTTACAGAAACCTCACTCAGCTGGAAACATTTAACAGATACCTCAATGATTTACAGGATGACTCCTCACAATAGCCTTTAAGGGAACCAAACATAAACTCTCACATACACATACACACACACACACACACACACACACAAACACAAACACAACAACTACTCTCTTCAGCAACCTCTGCAGTGTTTTTATGTCAGGCGTACAGTAAACTAGTTGCCAGTTGTTTTAAGAAGAAGGTTGTCCAGTAGAATCCTCTTGCCAGTAGACCAGTCAGTATATGAGTGGATCCCAATGTTTGTAAATGTTAACTCTCTCTCTCTCTCTCTCTCTCTCTCTCTCTCTCTCTCTCTTTCTCTCTCTTTTTCCTTTTTTC